>NC_067474.1:103872618-104172618 GCF_947179515.1 Apodemus sylvaticus
TGATGCTGCCCCCCCTTATATCCCTTCTACTATCTCTCTTTCTCCTTAGATCCATAACATGTTCTACCTCCCTTGATTATTTTATTCTCCCTTTTAAGAAAGACTGAATTATTCACGCTTTGGTCTTCCTTCTATTAAAGCTTCAAAAGACCTGGGAATTGAATCTTGAGAATGCCAACCACCTTGCCTAATTCTCAATTTATGAGAGACTACATACCATTTTTGTCCTTTTGTGATTGGCTTACCTCACTCAGGATAATATTTTCTAGTTCGATCCACTTCCCTGAGAATTTCCTTGAGTCATTGTTGAGTACAACCACATGGTGTCAATGTATGACATTCACTGTATCCATTTCTTTGTTGAGGGATATCTGGATTGTTTCCAGCTTGCAGCTATTAAAAATAATGCTGCAATTAACATAGTGGATCATATATCCTTGTTATATATTGGGGCATCTTTTGGGTATATGCCAAGGAGTTGTATAGCTGGGTCCTCAGGTAGTACTATTTCCAATTTTTTGAGGAACTGCCAGACAGATTTCCAGGTTTGTTGTACCATCTTGTGATCCCAACAGCAATGGAGGAGTGATTCTCTTTCTCCAAGTCCTTTTCAGCATCTGCTATCACTTTAGTTTTTGATCTTAGCCATTCTGATTGGTAAGAGGTGGAGTCTCAGGGTTGTTTTGATTTGCATTTCACTGATGACTAAGGATATTGAACATTTCTTTAGGTGATTCTTGGCCATTTGAGATTCCTCAGTTAAAAATTCTTTTACTCTCTGTTCCCCATTTTTAATAGTGTTATTTTGTTCTCTGTGTTCTAATTTATTTATTGAATATATACTATATATACTATATTGAATAGATAGAGAGAGACTGGGCAGGCATGACTTATCCTTGATTTTGCTGAAATTGCTTCAATTTTCTCGCCGTTTAGTTTGATCTTTGCTACTGGTTTGCTTTTACTAGGTTTAGGTGTGAGCCTCTTTCTAGAGCTCAAGAGTTGTTCTGATTCTTCAGATTTATCTTTGAGAAAGACCAGGGTAAATCCTACCACCTACTATGTCACTACTTAGGGCATGAAGAAAAGTCCAGTTTTGTCCTGCTTAGACTTATGAAAAAGATTTCAAGGAAACTTTCTACATTTTGCCACATGTTTCAGTCAATATTTGGATGATTTTATTCTCTTCCCATAATTTTTATTATTATTTAATAATCATAAACAAAAATATAGAATTTTTTATTTATAAATTTATAAATTTAAAAAATATAAAATATTTTAAAACTGAGGGATGTTGAATGGTATCAAGTAGAGAGTACCCTGCAGCTATGTTATATGATAATGTTAAGAAATAGAGACCTAAGCCAGTTTTCAGGCAAATATTTTCCATCTCTGCAAGTTAGAGACAAAAGAATTCTCATTTTGAGACTAGATTGAAGTAGTAAAAGACTTTTAAAAAAACAAGTTGCCTTGTAACATCTTGGAATCTTCTTGGTGGGAGGAGGTCCCCAGTTTCCTGGGAGAGGGCTGGATGTTGAGCAGAACACCTAATAAGTGTTTTAATCAGTGATGCTTTTGTAAAGATACCATCACAAAACATCAGAGGATACTTTTTAGAGCATTTTTTTATTATTATTTGATATAATTTATTTACATTTCCAATGATTTCCCCTTTTCTAGCCCCCCCACTCCCCGAAAGTCCCGCAAGCCCCCTTCTCTTCCCCTGTCCTCCCACCCACCCCCTCCCACTTCCCCGTTCTGGTTTTGCTGAATACTGTTTCACTGAGTCTTTCCAGAACCAGGGGCCACTCCTCCTTTCTTCTTGTACCTCATTTGATGTGTGGATTATGTTTTGGGTATTCCAGTTTTCTAGGTTAATATCCACTTATTAGTGAGTGCATACCATGATTCACCTTTTTAGTCTGGGTTACCTCACTTAGTATGATATTCTCTAGCTCCATCCATTTGCCTAAGAATTTCATGAATTCATTGTTTCTAATGGCTGAATAGTACTCCATTGTGTAGATATACCACATTTTTTGCATCCACTCTTCTGTTGAGGGATACCTGGGTTCTTTCCAGCATCTGGCAATTACAAATAGGGCTGCTATGAACATAGTAGAACATGTATCCTTATTACATGGTGGGGAGTCTTCTGGGTATATGCCCAGAAGTGGTATAGCAGGATCTTCTGGAAGTGAGGTGCCCAGTTTTCGGAGGAACCACCAGACTGATTTCCAGAGTGGTTGTACCAATTTGCAACCCCACCAGCAGTGGAGGAGTGTTCCTCTTTCTCCACACCCTCTCCAACACCTGCTGTCTCCTGAATTTTTAATCTTAGCCATTCTGACTGGTGTAAGATGAAATCTTAGGGTTGTTTTGATTTGCATTTCCCTAATGACTAATAAAGTTGAGCATTTTTTAAGATGCTTCTCCGCCATCCGAAGTTCTTCAGGTGAGAATTCTTTGTTTAACTCTGTACCCCATTTTTTAATAGGGTTGTTTGGTTTTCTGGAGTCTAACTTCTTGAGTTCTTTATATATATTGGATATTAGCCCTATATCTGATGTAGGATTGGTGAAGATCTTTTCCCAATTTGTTGGTTGCCGATTTGTCCTCTTGATGGTGTCCTTTGCCTTATAGAAACTCTGTAATTTTATGAGGTCCCATTTGTCAATTCTTGCTCTTAGAGCATACTCTATTGGTGTTCTGTTCAGAAACTTTCTCCCTGTACCGATGTCCTCAAGGGTCTTCCCCAGTTTCTTTTCTATTAGCTTCAGAGTGTCTGGCTTTATGTGGAGGTCCTTGATCCATTTGGATTTGCGCTTAGTACAAGGAGACAAGGATGGATCGATTCTCATTCTTCTGCATGCTGACCTCCAGTTGAACCAGCACAATTTGTTGAAAAGGCTATCTTTTTTCCATTGGATGTTTTCAGCCTCTTTGTCGAGGATCAAGTGGCCATAGGTGTGTGGGTTCATTTCTGGATCTTCAATCCTGTTCCATTGATCCTCCTGTCTGTCACTGTACCAATACCATGCAGTTTTTAACACTATTGCTCTGTAGTATTGCTTGAAGTCAGGGATACTGATTCCCCCAGATTTTCTTTTGTTGCTGAGAAAAGTTTTAGCTATCCTGGGTTTTTTGTTGTTCCAGATGAATTTGATAATTGCTCTTTCTAACTCTGTGAAGAATTGAGTTGGGATTTTGATGGGTATTGCATTGAATCTGTATAGTGCTTTAGGCAAAATGGCAATTTTAACTATATTGATTCTACCGATCCATGAGCATGGGAGGTTTTCCCATTTTTTGAGATCTTCTTCCATTTCCTTCTTCAGAGTCTTGAAGTTCTTGTCATACAGATTTTCACATGTTTGGTAAGAGTCACCCCAAGATACTTTATACTGTTTGAGGCTATTGTGAAGGGGGTCATTTCCCTAATTTCTTTCTCAGCCTGCTTATCCTTTGAGTATAGGAAGGCCACTGATTTGCTTGAGTTGATTTTATAACCTGCCACTTTGCTGAAGTTTTTTATCAGCTGTAGGAGCTCTCTAGTGGAGTTCTTTGGGTCACTTAGGTAGACGATCACGTCGTCTGCAAATAATGATAGTTTGACTTCTTCCTTTCCAATTTGTATCCCTTTGACCTCCTTATGTTGTCGAATTGCCCGAGCTAGTACCTCAAGTACAATATTGAAAAGATAAGGAGAAAGGGGGCAGCCTTGTCTGGTCTCTGATTTCAGTGGGATTGCTTCAAGTTTCTCTCCATTTAGTTTGATGCTGGCTATCGGTTTGCTGTATATTGCTTTTACTATGTTTAGGTGAAAGATTGTACTAGCAGTTGCCAAGTTTTAATTTCATGTATTACAAGTTCCTGAATTAATTTCAAAAGTATACCTATCCATCCAAACTTTACACTTATTTTTTCAATCTACATGTTGTGACAAATCATTTTGATGGTAATGATGAAGATGATAATTATGATGATGATATGATTTCTATTTTTCTTTCCCTTTTTCTCTTTCTCTCCTTTCTTTGTTTCTTTGTTTCTTTCTTTCTTAAATATTTGATTTCATCACTCCATTTTTTAAATTTAAAATTAGATTTTTCTTTCATTTTGTCCATCCTTAGACCAGGTTCCGTGAGCTGTGTGGATATAATCCTAACAATGTGGTCCTATTGTCAGTATGCTGACAGTGAACCTGTCTCTTTGCAGTAGTCTATATTATTTGAATAACTTGATGGGACCCCATAGAAGAAGAATACTAGAGAATGCAGCAGATTCCTTCCTCAGGGAGACTTGCCTGGATTCAAAATTGGCCACACCAGGTCATGTATTGAGATTCCCATTATTGAGATTACCATCATATGCACTATAACTCTCCATTGCAAGAGGTTTCAACAACACCATACAATATTATATTAATTTACAATCTTCATCCAAAACAACCCTCACATGAATTCTACTACTGCTTTACAAACCCACCACAATTGCCCCCAAAAATCCTATACCACATTCTCTTCCAAGATGGATGAGTACAATATTGAAGGTGCGCATTGGCCATTAAGTAAATGGTAGTAGGCAAGCTAACACACAAGAACCTAAGAGGCTGGTTAGCTGGGAGCACCTTCTGAGTTCTATGAGCCTGGGATGAAATGTTTAAACAAGCTCTCTAGATATGAGGCCCTACCCACTGAAAGGTATGGTCTACCAAATCATAGAATCATAACTTCTGACCACCTCAGGATGAGTTTTATACAAGGAGACCTCAGAGCAATAGAGTTGAATTTTACTTGACCATTCCACATTCATCAGAACCAAAGAACGTGTGAAGCCCTGGCATCCAGCACACATTTTCAGCCTTCTTTCTACCATGTAACTTCTGTCTGTCCACTGAATGTGTGTATTCTCAAGGACTTTAAGCTCTCACAGTGGCATATCTAGTTCAGCCCAGTGTTCTCCTTTTCCCAACAGTGTAAGAACATGGAGAGTTCCTACACCTTCTGTGAAGCCTATATGGAGATGGCAGAAAACACAGTTGCTTCCCAGCCAGGATCCTGGAATACCCAACCTTCCCCTATGGAGTCCAGCCAGCTTATTTCAGGTCAGAGCTCAGATATGCCTACCTGGAAACAAACAGTGATGGCATCAACATCCTGTAGCAACCAAGATGCAGCCTGTACTCTGAGTTCAACAGCACACCTGGGAGAAGCCAATGATTTCCTGTTTGGAGAGCCAAGTGAGACCTCTTTTTGGTACCAGCAAGTTGTGTCTGCTGAGCAGAAAATCTCCCCTGCAGGCCCTCAGCACATGCAGCTCAACAGCACCCCGAAGACATGCCTTTCTCATTCCCAGAAGAGAGCAGAACTTGACACCAGGGATACTCTCTACAATGAAGGCTACTGGAAGAGGACAATGAACTCTGACAAGACTCTCTTGTTCACAAATACAGAAATGTGTTTGAATCCCAGGATTAACTTTGGTAATCATCAAAAGGTGCTTTCAGGAAGTCATGCTCTCCAGGACCCAAATGTAGATCACTCCCTTGCTTCTAAACATGACCAGATTTTCAGTGGTGAACATGAGATGCCTTTCCATGGTAACCAGACCAACTACAATCAGGTGACACCAAGGAATGGAGGGCATCTGACTCTCTATGGGAATCAGATGACATCACCCAGTTATACACAGGCCCTTTATCCCAATCAAATCATAACATCCTTTTCTGAACAGAATTGTTTTAGGAATCACCAGGAGAGCCCAGTAGCTGAAAATGAATACTATGGAGATCAGATGATACTGCCAAATGGAAATCAGGTATTCTCTGAGCCTCAGATGAGAATTAACTGTGACCAAACAAATGACCAAATGAAATCCTTCAGTGTTCAGAATGTCTCCAAAGATCAAGAGAATCTCCTCAGTGGTGAGCACTCCCTCTCTGGGTATCATTCATCAGGGTACAGATGTGACCAGGATTTGACTGTGAATCACCAGGTATCAATTTCAATTGCTGGCCAGTCTTTCTATGAGTTTCAGAAAGAGACTTCCAGTTTTGACACAACTCTTCATGGGTATAAGAGGACAACATACAGTCCAGAAGAGAACCTGGCTAGCCATTCAGAGACAAGTCCCAGTTCTGAAGAGATATTCTATTTGGGTCAGATAAAGACCTCTTTTGATGAAAATGTCTGCCCAAGTCAGAATGGAACACCCAATCTGGAAGGAAGCCTTGATTGGCAGGTGACTTCACTTAGTCCCCAAGCCTCATATGTGGATGAAAACCCTTATCCTTCAAGTTCCCCTTTGGTCCAAAGACAACCTCAGGAAAACTCTTCAGCTTCCAGTTTGGTCCAGGTACAACATGCAGAGATGAAGTTAGACACCAAGACCAAGAGCCCAGTGTCCCGGAAGAACCCTCATCCTTTGAAGAGCTTCGCCTGTACCTACCAGGATTGTCAGAAATCATACAAAAAGTCTCACCACCTCAAAAACCACATGAAGAAACACACACGTCAGAAGGATTATGCCTGTGATGAGCCTGGATGCAAATGGAAATTCTTCCGCTCAGAAGATCTCAAGAGACACAAGCAAAAGCACAGTGGGGAGAGGCCCTACCCCTGTGATATGTGCAACAAAAGCTATTCCAGACCCGATTATCTCAAAAAGCATCAGAGGATCCATCTTCAAACATCACCCACCACTGCAACCTGAATGCCCACTCCCCTCCCCATACCATATCATATTACACTAACATATTTCTTCCTTCTTCTCAGTCACCATACCTGACCACTAATCAAGTACTTTGGGGATAATAGTGGGCCCCAGCAATAGACTCACTCAAATATTCCCAGCAGATTTTTTTTTCAAGGAAAGCAGAGATGTAATGACAAACGTGTAGCTAGCCTGAATCAAAATTGTATACACTGAAATTTTATTATCAATTAAACATAAAATTATAAATACTTTAAAAAGTAGGGAACTTTTCATTGTCTCAGTTCACATTCCTGAATTTGAAATCAAATGCCATGTTCATAATAGGAAGACATAATAACTTCAGTGTGTTCAAAAAATGTTTGCTTGAAAATCACTAAAAGTGATAAACATGCTGCCTCCAACTCAAATATTCACAAAACACATGTGTGACAAAGGAAGTGAAAAATCTCAATATTATGAAAATCCAACAGTCCAATTGAACTAGATGTGGAGATATTTCCCTGAAGAAATTTAGGTGAATTCAGACAAGTGAAGAAGAGTCATTGTGCTTGCCCAATGCAAAATCTCAAATTAAAACCACACTCATGTATCATCATATACAATGGCAAATACAAAAACAAAACAAACACACAACTTTCCTCCACCCAACTTGAAAATCCTAAAGATAGACTATATTCTGGGTAATGCTCCATTTTACACATTCCAAAGGACAAAACAACAAACCAGAAATTAATTCCATCAGATAGAGCAGTGGCAGGGCCTGTGAGACTTTTTGTTTTTCTTTTGTATTTATTGTTTAAATTTTTATTAGATATTTACTTTATTTACATTTCAAATGTTATCCCCTTTCCACTTTTTCCCTCTTTTTCCCTCACTTTTCCACATGTGCAAGGACTTTTCCTCTCATTGACACCTGACCACCCCATCCTCTGCTACATATGCAACTGGGGCCATTGGTCCCTCCATGTGTACTCTGTGGTTGGTGGCTAAATCCCTAGGAGCTCGGGGAGTCCTCATTTGTTCATGTTGTTATTCCTCCTATGGGGCTGTAAACCCCATCAGCTCCTAGGGTCCTTTCTCTAGCTCCTCCATTGGGAAGCCTGTGCTCAGTTCTATGGTAGGCTAAGAGCATCCACTCTGTATTTGGCAGGCACTGGCAGAACCCCTCAGAAGACAACTATATCAGGCTCCTGTCAGCTAGAACTTCTTGGCATCCACAATAGTGTCTGGGTTCGGTAATTGTATATTGAATGGATCCCCAGATATGGCAGTCTCTGGATGGTTTTCCTTCAATCTGCTACACACTGTCTCTGTATATCCTCCCATAGGTATTTTGTACCCCTTTTAAGAAGGACCAAAGTGTCCACACTTTGGTTTTCCTTCTTCTTGAACTTCATGTGGTCTCTATTATATCTTGGGTATTCCTGCCTTCTGGGGCAATATTCACTTATCAGTGAGCATACCATATGTGTTCTTTAGTGATTGACTGGTTTAAGTCACTCAGAATGTTATTTTCTAGCTCCATCCATTTGCCTAAGAATTTCATGAAGACATTGATTTAATAGCTAAGTAGTACTCCATTGTTTAAAGGTACCACATTTTCTGTATCCATTCCTCTCTTGAGGGACATCCTGGCTCTTTCCAGCTTCTGTCTGTTATAAATAAACCTGCTATGAACCTAGTGGAGCATGTGTCCTTATTACATGTTGGAGCAACTTCTGGGTATAGGCCCAGGAGTGTTATATCTGGGTCCTCAGGTACTACTATGTCCAATTTTCAGAGGAACTGCCAAACTGATAAATAAATAAATGGAAATCTAACTACTGTGAAAAAGTTAGCAACTGAAATTTCATTTAGACACACTAAAAGAGGTCAATCTGTTTTCTTCAGTGGAGTCACACCAGACAGATCAAGCACTACAGGGAAGGCCTCATGTTCAGAAGTAGGTGACTTACCAAAAATGGGTTACATGTGATTTTGCATGTGTGCTTTTTTTTTTTAAATTACAGGTTAGTTTTCTTTGTTTTGTTTTGTTTTTTTTTGATGCTTTTGATTTTTTTTTGGTGTGTGTGTGCATTAATTTTTTTGTTTTTTCTTTGGAGAAGGAACTTAAAAGTTGGGTTGGAAGGAACAGGAATACAATCTGGAAGGAGTTAGAGGAGGAAAAGAATATCTTAAAAATATATTTAGATTTAAAAATGTTTTAAAGTATGAAGTATATTATGAAAATTTAAATATGTGTAGTTCAATGTATTTTAATTATAAGGCAATTAATAAAAGTGCTGTTATATCTGTGATGAGTTTTCTTACTTGAATATTTATTTTTATTTAATAACTTATTTATTAAATTTCTCTTTTAAAATAAATAAAATATATCCCTAAATCTATTGAAGTTAAAGAATTACATGAAATTCTGACAGTACAATGGTATGAATGATTTTCAAATTATATATGAAAAAAGATTGTAATTATTTATTAGTAATAGTAGATGGAAAACACCATATAGTCTTTAAGCAATTAATGAAAAAACAGGCAACAACAACAATAACAGAACATGCAAAGCCATTGAGATAAGAGATATTAGTGTCCTGTCCAGGACTGCAAGGCTAACAGAATAGGTTTGATGGGAAGAAGTGATTCCAACAATGCAGCTACAGAGACTTGATGTCACAGAGAGGAATTTGGTCTTGTAATGATATCAACAACATTTTTTTCCTCCACTGGATATTTTCTTTATTTACATTTCAAATGTCATCCCCTTTCCAGGTCTCCTCTCTGGAACCCCTATCCCATCCCTCCTCCTCCTGCATCTCCACCACCCACACACCCACTACTGCCTTTCTACCCTGGCATTCCCCTATATTAGGGCATGAAATCTCTCAGGCACAAGGGCTGTTTCTTCCACTTATGTCCAACAAGGCCATCTTCTGCCACTTATGTGGGCAGAGCCATGGGATCCTCCATGTGTACTCTTTGGTTGGTGGTCCAGTCCTGAGGAGCTCCTAGATATCAAAACTCTTAAGTCTGTTAAATATAAAGTTTCAAATCTTAGCTAGAGTAATAAAGCAAGAAAAAGAGATACAGGGAATACAATAAGAGGGAAGAAGTCAAATAATATCTATTTGCAGGTAACATAAACTTATATCCCCCACCAAATAAAGGAAAAAAAAAAAGAAGACAGTAAACACCTGAGAAGAAAACTCTTAAACCTAGGGAGAGAGAGATGGTTCACTGGTTATGAGAATTTGCTGCTCTTGCAGAAGAATAGAGTTTGTTCCTAGAATGCATAGGATGTCTCATTATCCCCTGTATCTACCGTTCAAAGCAATCCAAAGCCCTCTTGTAGCTTTCTTGGGCATTGAATGCATGTAGTATACACACATTAACACAGACAAATCACTCTTGTATGTAAAAAAAAACAGTAAATGATGAAATATTCATTTTCTAAAACATATAAAAGTAACACACAGGTCAAACAGGATTATATATATATATATATATATATACACAAACACACACACACACACACAAACATACACATACATATGTCTGTGTGTAGCAACACTTAATGTAATAAAAGAGGACATAAATTCAAAAGATAAAATATATATGAGAGAGATTTGAGGAAGGAAAGAAAAAGGAGTAATAAAGGATGTACTGATGTTGTACATCAAAACAAAAACAAATACTAAAAAGAGAATATGTTACAGCTATTAAACACATTCTGCAAATTGTCAAGATAAAATTCAACACACACACACACACACACACACACACACACACACACACACACAAAACCAAAAAATAAAACCCCCACACAATAGTCTTCTTAGCAAATAACAAAACACATTGAAAATAAATCCTATTCACAATAGTCTTTAAAGAGTGGCAATAGGAACATTTCTGGGTTAAAAACATTGAGATGCCTGTGTGACCCCATCCTTCCACCAGGAGCCTTTCCTGTCCAAAGGAAGAACAGGGGGAAAGGAACAGGGTTTGAAAGACTGGCCTTCCTGGGACTGCCCAAGCAGGGGATCCACCATGTCTGCAGATGACAAACCCAACACTCCTGCAGTCAAGACTCACCTGTTGACAGTAAACTAGTATGATAGATCCTTGGGAGGTCAGGTCAGCAACTGATCTATACAGATATGGATGCTTGGAGCCAACCATCATACTGAGCTCAGGGAACTTGGTGGTGGAGCTGACAGAACAGGAGGAGCAGAGGGAGATTGCAACCCTGTTGGAAGAACAATATAGGCTTGCATAACTACCCAGTTCTCCCAGAGTCTAGACCATCTACTAGGGAATGAACTTGAAGGTATCGATGGCACCAGATACATGTGTAGCAGAGCATGGACTTGCCTGACAGCAATGGGAGGAGAGGACCTTGAACCTGGGGAAGTTTAATGCCCCAGTGTGTGGGTATACTGCAGCAGTAGGCTGGGAAGAATGAAGGTGGGTGTAAAATCACCTTCACAGACACAAAGGGGTGGGGGGGTGGTTGTGGGACGGGAGATGTGGGATGGCAAGAATGTGGAGGGGTTACTGGGAAGTGGGATATCATGGGAAGGGTGTTTGGTGAAAGGGTCACCAGCAAGTGGGATATTATTATCATTATCCAAATGCTTCCTAGAGGAACTGGTATTCCAGGATTTCTGACACACAGGCTTGTGGGTGGGACAAGCCACAGGCAGAGAGAGAAAGACCAACTAACACCAGGGATAACTAGTTGGCAAGAGACAAGTACATGAACATAAGCAACAGAACCCAAAGCTACTTGGCATATGCAAAGTATCAGAACCCATTTTTTTTCCACCACAGTGATTCCAGGATACACCAACACATCATAAAAGTAAGACTCGATAATAACTTGGTCATGGAAGAAATAAAGAAATTAAAGACTTTTTAGAATTTAATGAAAATGAAAGCACAACATACCCAAATTTATGGGACACAATGAATGCAGTCCTAAGAGGAAAACTCATAGTACCAAGTGCTTCCAAAAAGAAGCTGGAGAGCGCATACACTAGAATCTGAACAGCACACCTGAAAGCTTTAAAACAGAAAGAACCTTATACACCCAAGAGGAGTAGAAGGCAGGAAGTCATCAAACTTAGGGCTAACATCAATGAAGTTGAAACAAATAGAACTATAGAAAGAATGAACAAGACCAGGAATTGGCTCTTAGAGAAAATCAAAAAGATAGATAAACCCTTAGCCAGACTAACTAAAAGGCACAGAGACAGTATCCAAATTAACCAAATAAGAAATGAAGGAGGAGATAACAATAGAAACTGAGGAAATTCAAAATATCATCAGAACCTACAACAAAATCCTATATTCAACAAAATTAGAAAATCTGGATGAAATGGATACTTTTCTAGACAGATTCCAGGTAACAAAGTTAAATCAGGATCATACAAATCTTCAAAATAGGCCCATAATCCCTAACGAAATATCAGCAGTCATTAAAAAAATTTTTTTTGGTTTTTTTTTGTTTAAAATTTTTTTTATTCGATATATTTTTCATTTACATTTCAAATGATTTCTCCTTTTCTAGCCCCCGTACTCCCTGAAAGTCCCGTGAGCCCCCTTCTCTCCCCCTGTCCTCCCACCGACCCCTTCCCACTTCCCCGTTCTGGTTTTGCTGAATACTGCTTCACTGAGTCTTTCCAGAACAAGGGGCCACTCTTTCTTCCTTCTTGTACCTCATTTGATGTGTAGATTATGTTTTTGGTATTCCAGTTTTCTAGGTTAATATCCACTTATTAATGAGTGCATACCATGATTCACTTTCGAGTCTAGGTTACCTCACTTAGTATGATGTTCTCTAGCTCCATCCATTTGCCTAAGAATTTCATGAATTCATTGTTTCTAAAGGCTGAATAGTACTCCATTGTGTAGATATACCACATTTTTGCACCCACTCTTCTGTTGAGGGATACCTGGGTTCTTTCCAGCATCTGGCAATTATAAATAGGGCTGCTATGAACATGTATCCTTATTACATGGTGGGGAATCCTCTGGGTATATGCCCAGGAGTGGTATAGCAGGATCTTCTGGAAGTGAGGTGCCCAGTTTTCAGGGGACCGCCAGACTGATTTCCAGAGTGGTTGTACCAATTTGAAACCCCACCAGCAGTGGAGGAGTGTTCCTCTTTCTCCATACCCTCTCCAACACCTGCTGTCTCCTGAATTTTTAATCTTAGCCATTCTGACTGGTATAAGGTGAAATCTCAGGGTTGTTTTGATTTGCATTTCCCTAATGACTAATGAAGTTGAGCATTTTTTAAGATGCTTCTCTTCCATCTGAAGTTCTTCAGGTGAGAATTCTTTGTTTAACTGTGTACCCCATTTTTTAATAGGCTTGTTTGGATTTCTGGACTCTAACTTCTTGAGTTGTTTATATATATTGGATATTAGGCCTCTATCTGATGTAGGATTGGTGAAGATCTTTTCCCAATTTGTTGGTTGCCGATTTGTCCTCTTGATGGTGTCCTTTGCCTTACAGAAACTCTGTAATTTTATGAGGTCCCATTTGCCAATTCTTGCTCTTAGAGCATACTCTATTGGTGTTCTGTTCAGAAACTTTCTCCCTGTACCCATGTTCTCAAAGGTCTTCCCCATTTTCTTTTCTATTAGCTTTAGAGTATCTGGCTTTATGTGGAGGTCCTTGATCCATTTGGATTTGAGCTTAGTACAGGAGACAAGGATGGATCAATTCACATTCTTCTGCATGCTGACCTCCACTTGAACCAGCACCATTTGTTGAAAAGGCTATCTGTTTTCCACTGGATGTTTTCAGCCTCTTTGTCGAGAATCAATTGGCCATAGGTGTGTGGGTTCATTTTTGGATCTTCAATCCTGTTCCACGATAGTGTCTGGGTTCCTTAATTGTATATTGAATGGATCCCCATGAATGGCAGTCTCTGGATGGTTTTCCTTCAATCTGCTACACACTGTCTCTGTATTTCCTCCCATAGGTGTTTTGTACCCCTTTTAAGAAGGACCAAAGTGTCCACACTTTGGTTTTCCTTCTTCTTGAATTTCATGCTGTCTGTGAATTATATCTTGGGTATTCCTACCTTCTGGGGCAATATTCACTTATTAGTGAGCATACCATATATGTTCTTTAGTGATTGACTAGGTTAAGTCACTCAGAATGTTATTTTCTAGCTCCATCCATTTGCCTAAGAATTTCATGAAGACATTGATTTAATAGCTAAGTAGCACTCCATTGTTTAAAGGTACCACATTTTCTGTATCCATTCCTCTCTTGAGGGACATCCTGCCTCTTTCCAGCTTCTGTCTGTTATAAATAAACCTGCTATGAACCTAGTGGAGAATGTGTCCTTATTACATGTTGGAGCAACTTCTGGGTATATGCCCAGGAGTGTTATATCTGGGTCCTCAGGTACTACTATGTCCAATTATCAGAGGAACCGCCAAACTGATAAATAAATAAATGGAAATCTAACTACCGAGAAAAAGTTAGCAACTGAAATTTCATGTAGACACACTAAAAAGGTCAATCTGTTTTCTCCAGTGGAGTCACACCAGACAGATCAACCACTACAGGGAAGGCCTCATGTTCAGACTGACCAACAATGGGTTACATATTATTTTGCATGTGTGCTTTTTTTTTAACTGCAGGTGAGTTTTCTTTGGTTTCTTTCTTTCTCTCTCTTTCCTTCTTTCTTTTTTTTTTGGATGCTTTTTATTTATTTATTTTTTTTGTAGGTGTGTGTTGAATTTTTTATTTTTTCTTTGGAGAAAGAATTTAAAAGTTGGGTGGGTAGGAACAGGAATAGAATCTGGAAGGAGTTAGAGGAGGAAAAGAATATGATAAAATATATTTAGATTTAAAAATGTTTTAAATAATGAAGTATATTATGAAAATTTAAATATGTGTAGTTCAATGAATTTAATTGTAAGGCAAGTAATAAAAGTGCTGCTATATCTGTGATGAGTTTTCTTCATTGAATATTTATTTTTATTTAATAATTAATTTATTAAATTTCTCTATTAAAAAATAAATAAAATATATCCCTAAATTCATTGAAGTTATAGAATTACATGAAATTCTGACAGTACAATGGTATGAATGATTGTCAAATTATATATGAAAAAACATTGTAATTATTTTAATAGTAATAGGAGACGGACAATACCATATAGTCTTTAAGCAATTAATGAAAAAACAGGCAACAACAACAATAACAAAACATGCAAAGCCATTGAGATAAGAGATAATAGTGTCCTGTCCAGAACTGCCAGGCTAATACAGAATAGGTTTGATGGCGAGAAGTGATTCCAACAATGCAGCTACAGAGACTTGATGTCACAGAGAGGAATTTGGTCTTGTAATGATATCAACAACATTTTTTTCTCCATTGGATATTTTCTTTATTTACATTTCAAATGCCATCTCCTTTACAGGTCTCCTCTCTGGAACCCCTATCCCATCCCTCCTCCTCCTGCATCTCTACCACCCACACACACACTCTTGCCTTTCTGCCCTGGCATTCCCCTATATTAGGGCTTGAAATCCCTGAGGCACAAGGGCTGTTCCTCCCACTTATGTCCAACAAGGCCATCTTCTGCCACTTACATGGCCAAAGCCATGGGATCCACCAAAGAGCCATGGTTCTTTGGTTGGTGATCTAGTCCCCAGGAGCTCCTGTATATCAAAACCCTTAAGTCTCTTAAACGTAGGGAGAGATAGATGGTTCACTGGTTATGAGAATTTGCTGCTCTTGAAGAAGAATAGAGTTTGTTCCCAGCATGTATAGGATGTCTCATTATCCTCTGTATCTACTGTTAAAGGCAATCCAAAGCCCTCTTCTAGCTTTCCTGGGCAGTGAATGCATGTAGTATACACACATTAACACAGGCAAATCACTCTTATATGTAAAAAAAAAAACAGTAAATGATGAAGTATTCATTTTCTAAAATATATAAAAGTAACACATAGTTCAAGCAGGATATATGTAGGAATATATATGTGCACAGACACACACATATATGTCTGTATGTAACAACACTTAATGTGATAAAAGAGGACACAAATTCGAAAGAGATAAAATATATACGAGAGAGATTTGAGGAAGGAAAGAAAAAGGAGTAAGAAATGATGTACTGATGTTGTACATCAAAACAAAAACAAATTCTAAAAAAAGAAATTGTTACAGCTATTAAACACATTCTGCAAATTATCAAGATAAAATACAACACACACACACAAACACAAAAGCAAAAACTGAAACCAACAAACAATAGACTTCTGAGCAAATAATAAAACACATTGAAAATGAAGACTATTCACAATAGTCTTTAAAGAGTGGCAATAGGAACATTTCTGGGTTAAAAACATTGAGATGCCAGTGTGACCCCATCCTTCCACCAGGAGCCTTTCCTGTCCAAAGGAAGAACAGAGGAAAGGAACAGGGATTGAAAGACTGGCCTTCCTGGGACTGCCCCACCAAGGGATCCATCATGTCTGCAGATGACAAACCCAACACTGCTGCAGTCAAGACTCACTTGCTGACAGGAAACTAGTATGATAGATCCTTGGAGGGTTAGGTCAGCAACTGCTCAATACAGATATGGATGCTTGGAGCCAACCATTGTACTGAGCTCAGGGACCTGGTGAGGGAGCTGAGAGAACTGGAGGAGCAGAGGGAGATTGCAACCCCGTTGGAAGAACAACATAGGCTTGCTTAACTACCCAGTTCTCCCAGAGTCTAGACCATCAACTACGGAATGAACTTGGATGGATCCCTGGCACCAGATACAGGTGAAGCAGAGCATGGACTTGCCTGACGGCAATGGGAGGAGAGGACATTGGACCTGGGGAAGTTTAATGTCACAGTGTATGGGTATACTAGGCAGTAGGCTGGGAGAAGTGTAGGTGGCTGTAAAATCGCCTTCACACAGACAAAAGGGGGGGGAGGCAGATGTGAGATGGCAAGATTGTGAACAGGTAGCTGGGAAGTGGGATATCATGGGAAGGGTGTTTGGTGAAAGGGTGACCAGCAAGTGGGATATCATTATCATTATCCAAATGCTTCCCAGAGTGAACTGGTATCCCAGGATTTCTGACACACAGGCTTGTGGGAGGGACAAGCCACAGGCAGAGAGAGAAAGACCAATTAACACCAGGGATAACTAGTTGGCAAGAGGCAAGTACAGGAACATAAGCAACAGAACCCAAAGCTACTTGGCATATGCAAAGTATCAGAACCCACTTTTTACCACCACAGTGATTCCAGGATACACCAACATATCATAAAAGCAAGACTCTTATTTAAAATCACATCTCATGATAATGATTCAGGACATTAAGCAGGACATAAATATCTCAGTCAAAGAAATACAGGACAACAGCACCTGTGCTTGCCACTGTATCAAGTATCAGGCATAGCACTGGAGGATTAACAAAAAACACAGACATGGGTCATTCTGTAGGGAGAATGCCAAAGCTTTACTGTGAGTCCAGCAATATATATACTAGAGGCCAGGGAAGGGAACAGGAAAAATCAATTACAGCCATAGGTCAGGCACCTGGGAAGTCCATACAACACCAGGCAGGAGAGCAGGAATCAAGCTAAGCCATGGGATGTTTTGCTCTCAAGAAACCTGTGCAAACAGCTCATCTGGGGGCATTGAGCCAAGCTCTCTGGTTCCCAACAACAGGAAAACCCAGTTAAACAGTTAGAAGCCCTTAAAGAGGAAACACCAAAACCCCTTAAAGAAATACAGGAAAGCACAATCAAGCACAGGAAGGAACTGAGCAAAACCATATACGATCTCAAACATGAAATAGAAACAATAAAGAAATCTCAAAGAGAGAGAACCCTGCAGATAGAATACCTATGAACTAGATCAGGAGATAAAGATACAAGCATCATCAACAAAATAAAAGAGATAGAAGAGAGAATCTCAGGTGCAGAAAATACCATAGAAAACATTGTCAAAAGAGTCAAAGAAAATGCAAAATGTAAAAAGGTCCTAAGCCAAAACATATGGGAAATCCAGGACAAAATGAAAAGACAAATCCTAAGAATAATAGGATTAGAAGAAACTGAAGATTCCCAATTTAAATGACCAGTAAATATTTTCAACAAAATTATAGAAGAAAACTCTCCTAACCTATAGAAATACATGCCCATGAACATAAAAGAAGCCTACAGAACTCCAAAAAGACAGGAGCCTAACAAAACTTCCTCCTGCCACATAATACTCAAAACACAAAATGCAAGAAAGAATATTAAAAGCAGTAACTGAAAAAGGTTAAGTAACAGATAAAGTCAGAGCATTCAGAATTACACCAGACTTCTCGCTGGAGACTACAAAAGCCAGAAGATCCTGGGCGGATGTCATACAGAACCAAAGAAAATACAAATGCCAGCCCATGCTACTATACCCAGCAAAACTCTTAATTATCATAGCTGGAGAAGTCAAGATGTTCCCTGATAAAAAAAATTTTAAACAACATCTTTCCATACATCAAGACCTACAAAAGATAATAGATGGAATCCTTTAACAAAAGGCGGGGAACTACATGCTAGAAAAATGCAAGAAAATAATCCTCTTTCAGCAAAGCCAAAATATAGCCACACAAACATATTTCAACCTTCAACAACAAAAATAACAGGAAGCAACAATCAATAGTACTTAGTAAATATCTCTTAACATCAATGGGCTCAATTCCACAATAAACAGACATACACTAACTGACTGGATGCATAAACAGGACCCAACATTTTGTTGCATACAGGAAAAGCCTCTCAGTGTCAAAGAAAGTCACTACTTTACATTAAAGGACTGGAAAACAATCTTCCAAGCAAATGGTCCCAAGAAACAAGCTGGAAGAGACATTCCCATACTGAATAAAAGTAACTTTCACCCAGGAATATTCAAAAAGGATGAGGAAAGACATTTTTCACTTAATTTTAAATATCTATGCACCGGATGCAAGGGCGACACATTCATAACAAAAATAATCTAATAAAGGTCAAAGTGTACATTGTACTTCACACTATAATAGTGGGAGACTTCAACACCTGAGTCTCATCAATGGACAGATCATGGAAACACAAATTAAACAGAGACACATTGAAGGTAACAGAAATTATGGACCAAATGGATTTGACAGATATCTATAGGGCATTTCATCCTAAAAGGAAAGAATACAGCTTCTTTCCAGCACCTCATGGTACCTTCTCCAAAATTAACCATATACTTGTTCCCAAAACAGTCCTCAACAGATAGAAGATTGAACTCATCTCATCAGATCACCATTGACTAAGGCTTGTCTTCAATAGCAAGAAAAACATCAGAAAGTCCACATACCCATGGAAGCTAAACAATGCCCTACTCAATAATAACTTGGTCTCGGGAGAAATAAAGAAATTAAAGACTTTAGAATTTAATGAAAATGAAAGCACAACATACCCAAATTTATGGGACACAATGAATGCAGTGCTAAGAGGAAATCTCATAGCACTGAGTGCCTCCAAAAAGAAGCTGGAAAGCGCATACACTAGCAGCTGAACAGCACACCTGAAAGCTTTAAAACAGAATGAACCTTATAAACCCAAGAGGAGTAGAAGGCAGGAAGTCATCAAACTTAGGGCTAACATCAATGAAGTTGAAACAAATAGAACTATACAAAGAATGAACAAGACCAGGACTTGGCTCTTAGAGAAAATCAAAAAAATAGATAAACCCGTAGCGAGACTAACTAAAAGGCACAGAGACAGTATCCAGATTAACCAACTCAGAAATGAAGAAGTAGGTAACAATAGAAACTGAGGAAATTCAAAATATCATCAGAACCTACAACAAAATCCTATATTCAACAAAATTAGAAAATCTGGATGAAATGGATACTTTTCTAGACAGATTCTAGGTAGCAAAGTTAAATCAGGATCAGATAAATCTTCAAATTCAGCCCATCACCCCTAAAGAAATATCAGCAGTCATTAAAATCTATGAACCATAAATTAAGTCGAGGAACAGGAGGTTTTTGTGCAGAATTTTATCAGACCTTCAAAGAAGACCTAATACCAATACTCTTCAAACTATTCCACAAAAAGGAAACAGAAGGAACATATCTATTTTATTCTATGAAGCCATTATTATGCTGATTATTCTTTCTTGGCAATGAAATTTTTTCTATATAATCATGAAATTCATAAAATATCCTTTCATAGAGGACTTCATAAAAGATATTTTTTCTATTTCTATCATGTTTAATGTTCCAAATAGCTTTTTAAAATTCTTTGAGTGCATATTACGTTTAGTTTTTACTTTTAGAAGTTATTTTATATATAAGAGAGATTTAACTACTAGAAATCATTTAGATGACTTTAAAAATGTCAATACTGAGTTGTATATTTTAAAATAAATTTTATTAGTTCAAAAAAATTAATAATTAAAAAGTGAAACTTCATGAAACCAATACCCTCACACTACTAACAATCATCATGTGGGTAGTTAGATAACCTACAGTATAGAATTAGCACTTTAGCTGCTGTAATATATGACAGAGAGTTATTTCTATAGAAACATAGCAAGAATCGGGTGGGGGAAAGTTTAAACACCAAGAAAATAAAACAGCTAATATTAGCACATAGAACCAAATACAGAGTTCTCAAAGAAGAAATAAAAGGCATGAGAAAAATAATTTCCTATTTCCCATATGTAGCCATTAGGGAAATCAATAATAAAGTTGTGTTCTAATTTTGCCTCATTCCATTCAATACGTCCAAGTTGAAAAATGACAGCAATGGAAAGTGAAACAGCCATTCTGGAAATCAGTAGGGAAATTCTACAAAAAACTAGAATTAGATATAGCATATGATTTTACTGTTGTCGAGCATATACCCAAAGTGATATATATCCCACTATCAAGATGTGTCTTAATCTTGTCCATAGCTGCTATATTCACAGTATCCAGAAGATTGGGGAAAACCTGGGTGTTCATTAATGAACAAAATGAAGAAAAATACTATATATTTGGACAATTGAATATTGTTCAGCAATTAAAAATTTAAAATTTGAAATCTGCAGGGAAACAGATACCAATGGAAATATCCACTCTGGTTTTGGTAATGAAGACCTGGAAAAACAATGTTGAAATCTCTCTGTCATGTATGGACTCTAGCTCTGAAATTTCTATGTGTGGGTTATATCTTAGTGCTCAAAGAAGTTAGGAAACAGTAAAGACCTAAGAGGTGGGCTTACTAAGAGAGTGGAGGTAAAATACAGATGATATGGAGTGAAAATAAAAATAATAGAAAAAGAAGTTTAGGTGGAGTAAGTGATGGGACTGTAGAGTATAGATGTATGTAGAGAAGAAGGATAACTAACACTTCAAAAATCTATAATCTATGTAAATATAGAGAAAGATAGATAGATAGATGATAGAAAAAAGAACTTTAAATGGGTACCTTAGTTGGGTTTTTGCTGCTGTGAATTGACACCCTCACCAAGGCCAGTCTTACAAAGGACAGCAGTTGATTGTTGAACTGGCTTATAAGTTCAGAGGAGGAATTCCAGTATCATCAAGGAATACAATGGCAGCATCCAGGCAGGCATGCTCTAGGAGGAGGTGAGATTTCCACATCTTCATCTGAAGGTGGCTAGCAGAATGCTGGTTTCCAGGCAGTTGGGATGAGGTTCTTAGGGTCCACACCCACAGTGACACATCTATTCCAACAGGGACACAACTTTTAATAGTACCACTCCCTGGGCATAGCAGATACAAACTATCACATTTCACTTCCTGGCCTACATAGGCTTGTTCATATACCTAGTCATGGCATAATACAAAATATATTTAGTCCAAATTCAAAATTCCCCATAGTCTTTAGCAGTCTCAACAACTGATAAAATCAAACAACTGTCCAAAGTTCAATGTCTCTTCAGTGATGCATCCAATCACTTAAGTGTAATTCCCAAAGCAAGGCAGGAAACTAGCTTGGCAAACTCCAAATTCTGCACCTCTGTGGCTAATGTCAAAGAAGTCTTCATATCTCCAACTCCTTTTTCATCTTTGTGGACTACAAACATTTCCTTCTCCTGGGCTTGCTCTACTCTCTGTTAGCAGCTTTCCTTAGCAGATAGCCGACAGATCTGGCATCTCAAACATTTTGGGTTGGCTAAGACACATTCAGTGCTTTAGCTTCTTCTTTAAATGTTGTGGCATCCCCAATTGGTCTCTTCTGGGCTTTTTCAAAGAGCATTTTTTGGTCTCCAACTCTGTCCCCTTTAGCAGTCTAAGATCAGGTTGATCCTCTCCTCTGCAAGGGATGTTCTTCTTGAACATTCCATGGTACTGGCATCTCCAATACATTGGGTCTTCTGTTGCAACTATGCTTTATCAATAGCCTCTCATTGGCTCTTCATGGTGCCAAGACTCAAATTCTTTGCATGACCCCTTCAATCCTGGGCACTAAATATCAACTAAGGCTGCACCTTCACCAATAACCTTCCATGGCATCTCACAGCACAAGTCCTTGGCTGTTCAACATGACCCCTTCATACTTTTAAACGAGTACTACCTGTGTGGCTCTTACAAATTACCAATGTCAGATGAAACATGAGCTACAGCCTTGCTATTTCTGGAATACATCTTCTTGTGCTCCAAGAAAATGATTCCCAGAATATTTCACCTCAGTGATGCTGGTCTCTTCTTAATAACCACTAATTTCTAGGATTCATCTATCCAGCATCAATCGTCATCCCACTTGTTCCTTCTATTCTTGATTCTAAAGCTACAGACACATGGCTGGAGCAGCCACGTTCTGCTGCTTACAGGAACTGGAACATGGCCGATTACATTATCTCTAGATTACTGTTTTCCAACTCCTTCCCTCTCTGTGCTTTTTTGTCCTAGATCTTGGTCTGTAGATTGACCTTGAACTCAGAGATCTACTTGCCTGCCTCCTGGAAATAAGGTATGTACCACCAAGCCTGGACTTAAGCTTTTCTTCACCTAAATCTTGCTCTGTCCCAGGCTGGCCTTTAACTCAGGAAGCTGAATGGCTTTATCTGCTGGAATTGAAGGTATGTAGCAGAATTCCTTGATCTAACTTTCACTAGGGATATTCTTGCCTCAAAGTCCCACTCTCTCAATATTCTCTGTCCTATAACACAGGATTTGGCTCCATTTCACTTCCTGGCACCTCTTTAAGATGAGAAGCATGTATTTAATATTTTCCCATTCGAAACTTTCTATGCTTGTTCAAAATGTTCTTAATGAGACTTAAACAGAAAAATTTCTCTCCTGTGCTTTGTTGAGACTTTGTTTGTCAATGCAATTAATTGGAGCCTCTTCACCATAGCCTTACTCAGACACATCAGATAAGGGCAAAACCAAGCCACATACTTCACAAAATTACTACAAAAATCAGTCTCAAGACCAAATAATGAAGGTCTTCACTAAAACCTCTTGGGCCAGGTATGCACAGATAAAATCATTCAAATTGACAAATTCTTCCATACTCCTATTAGGATGGCTGATTAAGCCACACTTAAAATATTCCATGCCTTTCCAAATCCAAAGTTACACATTCTTCTAAACAAAAGCATGGTTAGGCCTGTAAGAGCAATATCTTTCAACTGGTAGCAATTTCTTTCTTAGGGTTTTACTGCTGTGAAAACATACCATGACCAAGGCAAGTGTCTATTTCTTCATCCAAAGGCAGCCTGGACAGGACATCACACATTGGGTAGAGTTAGAGCATTGGAACATCAAAGCCCACCACAATAGTGACACACTTCCTTTTATCTTTTGTTTTGTTTACTTTTTTTTTTTAGCTTTGTAGAGAGAGGGATTCTCTGTGTAGTCCTGCCTGTCTTAGAACTCACTCTGTCCACCAGGTTGGCCTTGAATTCTGAAATCCACCTGCCTCTGCCTCCCAAGGGCTGGGATTACAGGCATGCACCATCATGCCCAGCTGTGACACACTTTCTTCAACAGGGCCACACATACTCCAAAAAGGAAACAACTCTTCATAATGAGACTCACTAGGCCAAGCACATTTTAATCACTGCATTCTATTCCGTGGCCTCATTGGCTTATTCAAACACATGAATTATGTACCTGATATAAACAGTAAGTATTAGGGTGTGGATTCAATAAATAATCCCTGTCTGACTGAGATTGGTGATTGTGTGGTTTCTGCATCAACTCTCAAACCCCCAACTCCATGGCCCCTAAATGTCTTCCAAAGCATTACTACCCAGGGGAATGTTTTACATTACTAAGTTCAGATGCAGCACTAGTTACAGTCTTAGTTATCTCTGAATCACAGCTTCTTTATATTCTCAGAAAACACTGCACAGAAGATTTCAAATCAGTAAAATGGCCTCTTTTTATCACTATTAATTTCTTAGCTCTACCAGCCAGCATTGTCCCTGTAATCCTTTCTATATTTGAGTGTAAAGCTAGTGCCAGAGGGCTAAAGTTCTTGCAACTTGCTACTTCCTGTGGCTGGAACATGTCTCCCTTATTCTATTAAATCCTTACTACTTAGGATTTGCTGTCCTGGGACTTGTTTTGTAAACTCACTATGAACTCAGAGATCTGCATGTTCCTATCAAGTGAGTTCTGGGAATAAAGGTATATATCACCATGTCTGGTCCTAAGCATTATTTTTTAAACATGGAACTGCTTCAGTATTGGGGTGGCCTTGAACTCTGCCTGCCAGTGTTTCCTGAGTGCTGGGATTAAAGGCCTATACTATAATGCCTGGACCTAATGTCCAAAACATATAAAAAACTCAAAACAGTAGTGATGTTGAAATATTACAGATCGTCAGAAAAACCAGACAGTCTCAGATCTGATGCAACACACACCAGGATATTTAATCTGTTTAAGATAGCTTCCACCCAACCCCTCAACCTCTCACTGCCCCACCATCACAGAGGATGGTTTTGGTGGCAGACCCATGAATATGTTTCTGGGAAAGGCTTTATAGTAAGCAACAAACAGAGTTTATGTGTAATCATCGAATTGGAAAGTTACTGTGTCCTTTAACATAATTGCCTTGTGCTGGGAGTCATATCATAAACTTAATTTCTGCTCTACTCTGTATTGGTCATCATTAGGCAAGTGGTAGGCTTGTCACCTGGAGGGCAGGTTTGTTGGGGAAATAATCTGGAGATGTAGGTCTTGTTGAGTCTGTAAACTGCAAAAGCTCATCTTGTTGGAATTAGCATAGAGAATGGAACTAGGGACCAGTTTTGTTAGGGATCAATTTGGAGGCTGGACCTTGACACCAGCCTGTTAGTTTACCTGAGTTTAAAATTAGGTCAGGGTCTCTAAAATGGAGTCTGAACTTAAAATATTTGGTTTCTTAAGGCTAAACTGAAAATATCAAAACAACACAATCAAAAAATGGAGTATAGAACTAAACCGATAATTCACAACAGAACACTAGTGCATGGCTGACAAGTACTTAAAGATATTTTCAAAGTTCTTAGTCATCAGGGAAATGCAAATAAAAACAACAATGAGATTCTACCTCATACCAGTCAGAATGGCTAAAATCAAAAACTCAGGTGACAACAATGCTGGCAAGGATGTGGAGAAAGCAAACACTCCTCTATTTCTGCTGGAATTGCAAATTTATACAACCACTCTGGAAATCAATCCTGAAGTTCCTCAGAATATTCGAAATAGATATACCTGAAGACCAAGTTATAGCATTCTTGGGCTTATACCCAAAAGTTGCCCCACCATGTTACAGCAGCACTTGTTCCACTATGTTCATATTTGCTTTATTTGTGATAGCCAGAAGCTGGAACAAATCCAGATGTCCTCCAGCAAAAGAATGGATACAGAAAATGTGGTTTATGTACAGGGTGGGATACTACAGAACCATTAAGAATGAGGATATCCAGAGTTTTGCATGTAAATGTATACAAATAGAAAATACTATCCGGAGTAAACTAACTCAAACCCAAAAAAACATGCATGGTATGTATGCATTAATAAGTGGATGGAAGCCAAAAAATGTGCAGAATACCTAGGGTACAATCCACAGAACTCAAGAAGGTTAACAAACCGAAATAAGAATGCCTCAGTTCCACTTAGAAGGGAGAACAAATCAACCACAGAGAGCAGAGGGAGGGAGGGGACAGGGTGAGAGAGGGACAGTGAGGGGGAAAGGGGAACAAGATCAGGTATTGGGTGGCATGGGGAAAAATACTGAAGCCCTAGGGGCAACAGAAAGAATGGAAACAACCAGGCTCAAGAGGTGGAGGTGGGGGACAATCTAGAATGTATCAGACACCCGGGAGGAAAGAAACTCTCAGGACTCAAAGGGAGGGACCTTAGCTGAACTGCCTATAAGTAGGGAGAAGAAACTTCTAGAGTTGACCTCCTGAAGAAAGACATGGCATCAAGTGGAGAAATGTGGTTGCCATCCACAGTCAAATGCTCTCACGCTGAATTGTTCCTATATGAATGAATTAGAAGGACAGAAATGGGGAAATGACTGAGCAAAAGAGTTCTAGTAATAAGATCAAATTCTGATCCAGCTCAGGGGAACACCCCAAGTCCTGACAGTAATACTGGTGTGCTTACAAATAGGGGCACCTATCCTGAGTGTCTTCTGACAGGCCCACCAAGCAGCTGAGTCAGATGCAGATAGTTACATCCAACCACTCTACAGAAGCTGGTGATCCCTGTGATGGAATTAGGAAATAGCTGGAAGAAGCTGTGGCAGAGCGTGATCCCATATGAGGACCAGCAGTCTCAACTGACCTTGATTTCTGGGAAATCTCAGACACTGAGCCACCAATTAGGGAGCATTAACCAGCTGGTAGGAGGCCCCCCACCTATATTCAGAAGAGGACTGCCAGGTCTGAACTCAGTCAGAGAAGATGTAACTATCTCTTGACAGACTTGGAACCCCAGAGTGTGGGGAGGTCTTATGTGGTAGTGTGTAGTCATCCTCTTAGAGACAGGAGTGGGTGGGAGATTTAGTATGTGGAATAATCAGTGGGTAGAGCTGGAGGGGAATAAAGCTTGGACTGTTAAAATAAAGATTAAATAATAATGATTGTCATAATCATAAAAACTGATCAACTGAGACATACATCCTCTGCAACTGGACAAGTAGTAGATTCTTACTCTAGTAGACCACATGGAACCATTGTTGTTTTAGGGTTAGCACAACCTATATAAGCCATTTTAACAAATCATTGCCTTTATAAATGTATAGAAAAACGCATTGTATAAGTTCTGCTTCTTGCTGGGTGGTGGTGGTGCACACCTGTAGTCCCAACACTCTAGGAGGAAGAATCAGGCCAATTTCTGAGTTCAAGGCCAGCATGCTCTGCAGAGTAAGTTCCAGGATAGCCAGGCCTATACAGAGAAACCCTGTCTCAAAAAAAAAAAAAACAAAAAAAAACAAAAAACAAAAAACAAAACAAAAACAAAAACAAAACAAAAAAAAACGAAAACAAAACAAAAAAAAACAACAAAAAACAAAACAAAACAAAACAAAAAAACAAGTTCTGCTCTTCTAGAGAACCCTGACAAATACAGGAGGTAAGGCAAAGAAAGAGATCATTAGCAAGTATACATGGGAATACTGGGATACTGAGATATTGCAGGCATCTGATTGTAATCATCAGAAATGGAAGTATTACTCGCTGGGTTATACTCTACTTTTAATGTTTCTAAGGAGCTGAAACCACATTTTTCTGAGGTCAAGGTTGTGATGTGTACTCTTGGTTGCCACTTGAAAATATCTAGATAAAACAAATATCAACACAGGAGGACACATCTCTGAGATATTTTCTGATTGAATTTTGTTAATGACTTCTAGGCAAGAAAGGAAGGTGGAAGACATACAAACTTAATCTAAAGTTCCTAAACCAGGTTGACACACCTTTAATCCTGGACACGCCTTCTGCTGGAGGTGTATATAAGGACATGGAAGCGTGAAGATTTACCCATTTTTCAGCTTCTCCTCAACTTGTTCACACATCCATCCCTAGACTGGCATTGGAGCCAAATGCTTCCAGTTTGAGGCCTATAGAGAACATCTGAGACTTTCTAGTGGGACTGCAAAACTAAACGACTGTTAAAGTTTTTGTCTTCAGGTAACCACTGATGGATTAGTAGGACTGCACTCTGTAAGTACTACCAAAAATTCCCCTTATGGCATGTATATATATATGTCTCCTCCCCCCGCAAGTAAGCTGGCTGGCAGCTCCCAAACTCTTCCGATCGCTACCTCCGGCCTTTGTTCCTGTGAACAATAGGCTCCGCACCTCGACTACTGACACCACCCCCAGGTGTTTACCTGACCTGCCAGTTGAAGGCAGGCGACCCGCTGAGACCTGGAGCCAGGAGAATTCACAGGAACGCCTTTGAAGCGACCGAATTCTGGGGGGCGTGGTCGATCCCCCA
Organism: Apodemus sylvaticus; assembly: GCF_947179515.1. NCBI lineage: Eukaryota > Metazoa > Chordata > Mammalia > Rodentia > Muridae > Apodemus > Apodemus sylvaticus. The sequence continues at coordinate 103,900,771 of NC_067474.1, forward strand.
AAATACTATATAACTTGCCTTAAATTTATTAAAACTAGTCTTGACCGGAATTCCCGCCTTGACTCATGTCTCTCCGCCTCCCTGTCCCTGTATCCTCAAAATTCTCTTAACAGGTAACCCGGTTCACATGTAGCTGCTGGCAGACTACATAATTGGCGCCCAACGTGGGGCAACCTGGTACGGGAGAATTTCCTGAGGTAACCCTATCGAGCGAAGCTTCGCAGAAAAGGTGATAAGGAATGGTATCCGTACGGTAAGCAACATAGAGGTCAAAAACTAGCGCTAGTGGAAAAATTTTTTCTATTGTTGTGAGTGCAGAGGGATACGGGTTTTTCAAGCAAACTGTGTTGACCCGGCACAGTGGCCGCTTGGGTTGAAAAGACAGGGAAAAATGGGACAGAAAAGTTCGCGCAAAATTTGCGCCCGCAATATTCAAGAGTTGCTTCAGGCGAAAGGGATAGGGTTTGAAGAAGAAAGATTAGAGGATTTCTTGGACCAGATATATTCTTGTTGTCCTTGGTTCCAAGAAAAATGAACGTTAAATGAGAGAACTTGGGTGAGAATTGGTAATTCACTAAAGGCAGCCAAGGCAGACAATATCACTCTCTGCCTTTGGACGCTTATTAAAGATATCATAGATGAAGGAGGTTTGGAAGAATTAGGTGTCATTCAAGAAACTGAGGATTCTCAAGTAGAAAGCCTTATAGAAAGGATCCCTGTAAGAGAAGACTCTCCACACCCTAAGTCTCGTAAACACAGAGACAGTTCTGATGAGTCTATTGTAAGAAAAAAAATAGCTCATCCCGAGAAAGGAGCGACTGAAGTTCATGGAGAAGATTGGCCCCCTGTAGCGCCATCTGCTCCGCCTATGACCTTGATGGCAGCGGCCGAGATCCAGAAGGACATGCAATTACAAAAGTTAGAGTTTGAAATTAAATTGCAGAAATTGTCTAATGAGTTACAGGAGCTAAAAAGGGTCTCTAATACTAGAGAGAACAATAACTCGGAGACCCGCCAGTCACCATTAGAAAGAATTATAAACCAGGCCCGCGGGGAGGGGCAGGATATGTCAGAAATCTTAGCTTTTCCAGTCCTTGAGATAGAAGACCAGGACAATGTGATTAGACAATATCAGTCCTTGGAATTTAAAGTGATAAAAGAATGAAAGCTAGCCATAGCCCAGTACGGCCCGACAGCTCCCTTTACACAGGCGTTATTGGATACTGTGATAGAGTCGAATTTAACTCCACAGGATTGGAAAACGCTGTGCAAAGCCACGTTGTCGGGGGGAGATTTCTTGCTTTGGAGTTCTGAATGGCGTGAGGCTAGCAAAAGAACCGCCGCCACTAACACTCAGGCAGGCCATCCAGAATGGAATGCTGAGATGTTACTGGGGGAAGGCCTATATGAAGGAAATAATAATCAGATGGGTTTTCCCATCGCAGTGTATGCGCAGATTGCGGTGGCCGCCCGCCGTGCATGGAATCTTTTACCATCTAAGGGAGATCTTAGTGGAAATCTAACAGCTGTGAAACAGGCGCCCGACGAACTCTTTCAAGATTTCGTAGATCGATTGCTAAAAACGGCTAATAGAATTTTTGGAAATTCTCAGGCAGAGAATCCTCTGGTTACTCAACTAGCCTATGAGAATGCTAATGCGGCCTGCCGGGAGGCGATTAGACCTCATAGGGGAAAGACGGACCTAGCTGGTTACATTCGTCTTTGTTCTGAAATCGGTCCCTCCTATAATCAGGGTTTAGCTATGGCTGCAGCGCTGCAGGGAACCACAATCCAGGGAATTCTTTCGCAGAGACGAGGAAATAGAAGGTGTTTTAAATGTGGTAGTCTGGGTCATTTTAAAAGTGATTGCCCTGATAATAAGACTACTATAAACGGGCAATCAGGTGGTCCACCAGGAACATGCCATAAGTGTAGAAAAGGAAATCATTGGGTAAAGGGATGCAAGTCCAAAAATAATTTCCAAGGCAGACCCGTGTCGGGAAACGGGGGGAGGGGCCAGCCCCAGGCCCCGATGCATCTAGGACAAACTGTCTGTGGGTCGCAGCTGCTGCCGAGCCAAGGAAATCTATCTTTGAACTCGCCAGAGCTACACCAGGAAGTGCAGGATTGGACCTCTGCAGTGTATTCCAAGCCATACTAGCGCCAGAGATGGGTGTTCAGGTTTTGCCCACAGGAGTCTTCGGACCATTACCTGAAGGCACTTGGGGATTGCTGTTAGGACGAAGCAGTTCTACTGTAAAGGGACTGCAGATTTATCCAGGGGTCATAGACAGTGACTATGAGGGAGAAATAAAAATTATGGCTGCTTCGCCTCATGGTGTCATAACTATACCGGCTAATCAAAGAATTGCTCAGCTAGTTTTGGTTCCTTTACATCCACTGCCTTCCAAATTCATTAAAGATAAAAGAGGGGAGGAGGGCTTTGGCTCCTCCGGAGTGTTTTGGGTTCAATCTATCACAAATAAAAGACCTAACCTTAAATTGACTATTGAAGGAAAGAGTTTTGAAGGATTAATAGATATGGGAGCTGATGTTACAATTATTAAGGGACAGGATTGGCCTTGTAATTGGCCATTGACTGAGACCCTAACGCATCTCCAAGGTATCGGTTACGCAAATAACCCCAAACAGACCGCAAGACTTTTAACTTGGAAAGATGCAGAAGGGAATTCAGGACAAATTCGGCCTTTTGTGATGCAGAACTTGCCTACTACCCTCTGGGGTAGAGACCTCCTATCTCAGATGAATTTAATCTTGTGTAATCCAAATGAAATCACCTCTAAGCAAAAGACAGTGTCGGAGGAATCCGTACCTGCTCAGGGGCTTGGAAATGAAGGACAAGGCACTAGAAAGTTTAAAAACTCCCAGGCAAACCCTAACTCTAGAAGTCTGGGGCATTTTCAGTAATGGCCACTATCTTGCCTGCACCCCACGCCAATAAAATTCAATGGCTTAGTGACAATCCTGTGTGGGTTGATCAGTGGCCTTTATCTAAGGAGAAATTGGAGGCCGCCTCTTTGCTAGTGCAGGAACAATTAGAGGCGGGACGTTTAATAGAGTCATTATCTCCATGAAACACGCCAATATTCGTAATTAAAAAAAAATCCGGCAAATGGAGATTGTTACAGGATTTAAGAAATGTAAATGAAACAATGTTGCCCATGGGAACCTTACAAGCGGGTCTTCCATCCCCCGTGGCTATCCCTAAAGGGTTTCATAAAATAGACATACATTTAAAAGATTGTTTCTTTACTATTCCATTGCACCCTGAGGATTGCAAAAGGTTCGCGTTCAGTGTTCCTTCTATTAACTTTACAGAGCCTATGAAAAGGTTTCAGTGGACAGTGCTCCCTCAGGGTATGGCTAACAGCTCGGCTTTATGCCAGAAATTTGTAGCACAGGCCATCCAACCTGTGAGACAGAAATGGCCAGATATTTACTTTATCCATTTCACAGATGATTTTCTAATTGCAGGAAAAAAATCCTCAGACCTTACTTTTATGTTTTAAAGATTTACAGCAAGCCTTGGTCGCCAAAGGGTTACAGATAGCGCCGGAAAAGGTTCAGATCCAGAAGCCATATAATTATCTGGGTTTTAAACTTACAGACCAGGCAATTTTTTCCCAGAAGATAATTATCCGCAGGGACAATTTGAAAACTTTAAATGATTTTCAGAAGTTATTGGGTGACATTAATTGGCTTTGGCCGTATTTAAAGCTTACAACAGGAGAATTGCAACCTTTATTTGATATTCTTAAAGGGGATGCTGATCCAACGTCTCCTAGGTTATTAACTTCAGAAGGACTTTTGGCTTTACAGACAGTGGAGAAAGCTATTGAAAATCAATTTGTTACCTATATAGATTATTCTTTACCTCTGCATCTGCTAATTTTTAATACTACTCACTCGCCTACAGGTTTATTATGGCAAAAGGCTCCTCTGATGTGGATTCATTTGAGGGTGTCTTCAAGGCGTAATATTTTGCCATATTTTGAGCCAGTGGCCCAAGTAATTATGCTTGGTAGAAAGCAGGCGCTAACTTATTTCGGCAAGGAGCCGGACGTTATTATACAACCTTACAGTGTAAATCAGGATGAATGGCTAAAACAGCATAGCACAGATTGGCTGCTAGCTCAGATTGGTTTTAAAGGGTGTATAGACAATCATTATCCTCAAGACAAGTTAATAAAGTTTTTTAATATGCATGAGGTTGTATTTCCTAAAATGACATCTCTACGGCCGTTGCAGAGCGCACTCCTAATTTTCACAGAAGGCTCGTCTAAAGGAAAAGCCGGATATTGTATTAACAATCAACAGGTGGTCGTAGAAACGCCTGGGTTATCCGCTCAGTTATCAGAGCTTACAGCAGTGCTGTGTGTTTTTCAAACTGTAAATAGTACGTTTAATCTTTTTACTGACAGTGCTTATGTTGCATTTTCTATACCGCAATTAGAAACCTGTGGCACGTTTAATTTTAATATGCCAGCTGGATCCTTGTTTTCACAATTGCAAGGTATCATTCTTGCTAGGAAAAATCCTTTTTATATAGGACACATCAGAGCCCACTCGGGTCTTCCTGGACCTCTGGCTCAGGGTAATGAGTGCATTGACAAGGCGCTAATAGGACAAGCCTTGGCACTCATACCCGTAGAATTGGCAAAACGTGATCATGATAAATTTCATCTTTCTAGTCATACGTTGAGACTCCGTCATAAGATCACAAAGGAACAAGCTAGAATGATTGTAAAGCAATGTCCCAATTGTCTCACTTTAGCACCAGTGCCCCACTTAGGGGTTAATCCACGTGGCCTTATGCCCAATCAAATTTGGCAAATGGATGTAACTCACTATGCAGAATTTGGGAAATTAAAATTTATACATGTTTGTATTGATATGTGCTCGGGACTTATTTTTGCTTCCCTGCATACGGGAGAAGCCTCTAAAAATGTAATTGATCATTGTTTACAAGCCTTTAATACCATGGGATTACCCAAGGTCATTAAGACAGACAATGGACCAGCCTACACTGGTAAGAACTTTATCTCATTTTGTAAGGAATTTAATATAAAACTTAAAACTGGAATTCTTTATAATCCAATGGGGCAAGGAATCGTTGAGAGTGCCCATCGCACCCTTAAAAATTGGCTTATTAAAACTAAGAAGGGGAATTTATATCCTCCCAGGTCTCCTAAATCACATCTTGCCTTTGTTTTATTCGTTTTAAATTTTCTCCAAATGGATGCTAAAGGTCAGTCTGCTGCAGACCGACACTGGCATCCAGCTACTTCCAATTCCTACGCCATGGTTAAGTGGCGGGATCCTTTAAATAATACATGGAAAGGCCCAGACCCTGTTTTGATCTGGGGAAGAGGGTCTGTTTGTGTTTTTTCCCAGGAAGAAGACGGAGCACGTTGGTTACCAGAGAGATTGGTAAAACAGGTAAATTCCACCCCCAAAACTGTTGGTAAGTATAATTAATTCAAAAGGCTGTTTTTCAAGCCCCTTCCCATTTACTTGGGAAGGTATAGTTCCTTTGTGTTCTTGCAAATTAAGTTGCAAGCCAGGCCTCTTGCCTGAGGCCACTGAATTTCAATTAAACTAAAACCGGTTTGAGTTTCCAAGACTAACCAAACAGGTTGTTCTCTTAATCTCCTTTTATATTTCAAGCAGATAACACTCAGAAGACGAAATTCCTTCAGCGATGGCTCCAGGTTGAGGATGGGTAGTATTATAGCCAGCCAGCGCTTATCCGGAGAGAATTTACTCTGCTAGTGGAATCCTCAGAGAGGAGGCTGCATGGTACTTGGAACTATGCATGTTTGTTAATATAACAAACATGGGCATCAGTTGAGTTGCGAGGCGAGGCACTGCAAGGGAAAGGGAAAAAAATCCTGGCTCCGAGTTTCCCTGAAAAACATGCCCAGCTGCATGGGGGTTTGACATCGAAAGACTGTCCTTGAAAAAAATGGCGGTCTATTCCCCCCCCCCCCTGAAAAAGATGTCCATAACGCTTAAGGGGGCTAGGGACTCTGCTTTCACTCACTGATGGATGCCTGTCATCCATTGGATGAACTTAATTATTTCCACTGAGTTGTTTAAAATTAATAATTAAGGGGGAATTGTCTCCTCCCACCCCCCACCCCCCCCCCCCCGTAACTAAGCTGGCTGGCAGCTCCCAAACTCTTTTGATCGCTACCTCCCGCCTTTGTTCCTGTGAACAATAGGCTCCGCACCTCGACTACTGACACCACCCCCAAGGCGGTGTTTACCTGACTCGCCAGTCTGAAGGCAGGCGACCTGCTGAGACCTGGAGCCAGGAGAATTCACAGGAACGCCTTTGAAGCGACCGACTTCTGGGGGGGGGTGGTCGATCCCCCAAAATACTATATAACTTGCCTTAAATTTATTAAAACCAGACTTGACCGGAATTCCCGAGTTGACTCATGTCTCTCCGCCTCCCTGTCCCTGTAACCTCAAAATTCTCTTAACAGGTAACCCGGTTCACATGTAGCTGCTGGCAGACTACATATATAGATGCATTCCATAACTTGTTTTTTATTGGACATTTCATTTATTTACATTTCAAATGTTATGCCTTTCCTGGTTTCCCCTCCAAAAGACTCCATCCCCTCCCCCTCTAATTCCCCCTACTTCTATGAGGTTGCTCTCCCCAAGGACCCATATACTCCCTCCTCACTCCCCTAACATTGCCACACTTGGGGCATAGAACCTTCATAGGACAAAGGCCCTTCTGCTTTTCCTTGGGGGGGTGGGGGGGCAGTGTTTCTCTGTACAGCACTGGCTGTCCTGGAAATCACTCAGTAGACCAGGATAGCCTCGAACTCAGAAATCCCCCTGCAACTGCCTCCAAAGTGCTGGGATTAAAGGCATGTGTTATCACTGCCTGGGGTTTTTGGTTTTGTTTTTTGTTTTGTTTTGTTTTGTTTTGTGTGTGTGTGTGTGTGTGTGTGTGTGTGTGTGTGTTTAATCAGGCAATCCTTTGGTACAAAAACAAATGGAGCCATGGCTCCCTTCCATGTGTAGTCTCTGGGCTTTAGTCACTGGGAGCTCTGCAGGGTCTGGCTCATTGATATTGTTGTTTTGCCTATGCAGTTGCAAACTTCTTCAGCTCCTTGGATCTTTTCTCTAACTCCATCATTGGGGTCCCTGTGTTCAGTCCAATGGTTCCCTGCTAGCAACAGCATCTGTATTTGTCAGGCTCTGGCAGATCCTCTCAGGACACAGCTATATCAGGCTTCTGTCAGCAAGCACTTCCTGGCATCTACTATAGTGTCTGGGTTTGGTGACTGCATATGGTATGGATTCCCATGTAGGGCAGTTTCTGGATGGCCTATCCTATAGTCTTTGATTAACTCTTTGTCCCTTTATTTCCTTTGGTTTTTTTTCCCCCAAAACCTCTTTTGAAGAAAAGTTTATTTAAATCCATTAGCTACTTTTTTTTAAATTTCATATATTTATTTACAATTCGAATGATTTCCTCTTTTCTGGCCTCCCACTCCCAAAAGTCCCATAAGCCATCTTCCCTCCCCCTGATCTCCCATCCACCCCTTCCCACTTCCCTGTTCTGGTTTTGCCTATATTGCTACACTGAGTCTTTCCAGAACCAGTCCACTCCTCCTTTCTTCTTGTACATCATTTGATGTGTGGATTATGTTTTGGGTATTTCAATTTTGTAGGCTTATATCCACTTATTAGTGAGTGCATACCATGATTAATCTTTTGAGACTGGGTTACCTCACTTAGTATGATGTTCTCCAGCTCCATTCATTTGTCTAACAATTTCATGAATTCATTGTTTCTAATGGCTGAATAGTACACCATTGTGTATATATACCACATTTTTTTATATCCATTCTTCCGTTGAGGGAAGACTTTCTATGACTCCTTCTATTTCTCCACATCCTTGCCAACAACTGCTGTCTCCTGAGTTTTTAATCTTAGCCATTCTGACTGGGATAAGGAGAGCCGGAGGTGAATAAATCCTGGACTGTTAAAAATAAAGATTAAATAATAATAATGATCATAATCATGAAAACTGATAAACAGAGACATTCAACCTCTGCAACTGAACAAGTAGTAGATTCTTACTCTAGTAGACCACATGAAACCATTGTTGTTTTAGGGTTAGCACAACCTATAAGCCATTATAACAAACCATTGCCTTTATAAATGTATAGAAAGACTCATTGTATAAGTTCTGCTTCTAGCCAGGTTGTGATGGTGCACACACACAGTAAGTATTAGGGTATGGATTCAATAAATAATCTCGGTCTGACTGAGTTTGGTGATTGTGTGTTTTCTGCATCAACTCTCAATCCCCAAACTCCATGGCCCCTAAATATCTTCCAAAGCATTAGTACTTGGGTGAATGTTTTACATTACTAAGTTCAGATGCAGCACTAGTTACAGTCTTAGTTATCTCTGAAAAACAGCTTCTTTATGTTCTCAGAAAACACTGCTCTGAAGATTTCAAATCAGTAAAATGGCCTCTTTTTATCACTATTAATTTCTTAGCTCTACTAGCCAGCATTGTCCCTGTAATCCATTCTATATTTGAATGTAAAGCTAGAGCCAGAGGGCTAAAGTTCTTGCAATTTGCTACTTGCTGTGGCTGGAACATCTCTCCCTTATTCTATTAAATTCTTCACTGTTTATGATTTTCTGTCCTGGCACTTGTTTTGTAAACTCACTTTGAACTCAGAAATCTGCATGTTCCTATCAACTGAGTTCTAGGAGTAAAGGTATATATCACCGTGTCTGGTCTGAAGCATTAATTTTTAAACATGGAACTGCTTCAGTACTAGGGTGGCCTTGAACTCTGCCTGCCTCTATCTCCTGAGTGCGCGGATTAAATGCATATACTACAATGCCTGCACCTAATGTCCAACACATATAAAGAACTCATGAACAATAGTGATGTGGAAATATTACTGATCCTCCAAAGACCAGACAGCATCAGATCTGATGCAACACACAGCAGGATCTTTAATCTATTTAAGTTAGTTTCCACCCAACTCTTCCACCTATCACTTGCCCCACCATCAAAGAGGGTTTTGGTGGTGGCAGACCCATGAATATTTTTCAGGGAAAGGCTTTGTAGTAAGCAGCAAGCAGAGTGTACATGTGTAAGCATCGGATTGGAAAGCTACTGTGGCCTTTAACATAATTGCCTGGTGCTGGGAGTCATATCATAAACTTAATTTCTGCTCTACTCCGTATTGGTCATCATTAGGCAAGTGGTAGGCTTGTCACCTGAAGAGCAGGTTTGTTAGGGAAATAATCTGGAGATGTTGGTCTTGTTGAGTCTGTAAAATGCAAAAGCTCATCTTGTTGGAATTGCCATAGAGAATGTAACTAGGGTCCAGTTTCATTAGGGATCAACTTGGAGACTGGACATTGGCACCAGCCTGTTAGTTTTCCTGAGTTTAAAATTAGGTCAGGGTCTCTAAAATGGAGTCTGAACTTAAAATATTTGATTTCTTAAGGCTAAACTGCAAACAACAAAACAACACAATCAAAAAATGGAGTATAGAACTAAACATATAATTCACAACAGAAGACTATTGAAGGGCTGATAAGCACTTAAATATATGTTCAAAGTTCTTAGTCATCAGGGAAATGCAAATAAAAACAACAATGAGATTCTACCTCATACCAATCAGAATGCGTAAAATCAAAAACTCAGGTGACAGCAATGCTGGCAAGGATGTGGAGAAAGCAAAACACTCCTCTATTTCTGCTGGAATTGAAAATTTATACAACTACTCTGGAAATCAATCCTGAGGTTCCTCAGAATATTGGAAATAGATCTACCTGAAGACCAAGCTATAGCACTCTTGGGCTTATACCCAAAAGTTGCCGCACCATGTTACAGCAGCACTTGTTCCACTATGTTCGTATTTGCCTTATTTGTGATAGCCAGAAGCTGGAACAAATCCAGATGTCGTCCAGCAAAAGAATGGATACAGAAAATGTGGTTTAAGTACACGTTGAAATACTACATAACTATTAAGAATGAGGACATCCAGAGATTTGCAGGTAAATGGATGGAAATAGAAAATACTATCCTGAGTAAAGTAACTCAAACCCCAAAAACATGCATGGTGTGTTCTCAGTAATAAGAGGATGTAAACCAAAAAATGTGCAGAATTCCTAGGGTACAATCCACAGAACTCAAGAAGGTTAACAAACCGAAGTCAGAATTCCTCAGTTCCACTTAGAAGGGAGAACAAATCAATCACAGAGAGCAGAGGCAGGGAGGGGACAGGGTGAGAGAGGGACAGTGAGGGGGAAGGGGGAACAAGATCAGGTATTGGGTGGCAGGGGGAACAATGCTGAAGCCCTAGGGGCAACAGAAAGAATGGAAACAAGCAGGCTCAAGAGGTGGAGGTGGGGGACACTCTAGAATGTATCAGACACCAGGGAGGAAAGAAACTCTCAGGACTCAAAGGGAGGGACCTTAGCTGAACTGCCCATAAGTAGGGAGAGGAAACTTCTAGAAAGGAGGAAACTCCTGAAGAAAGACATGGCATCAAGTGGAGAAATGTGGTTGCCATCCACAGTCAAATGCTCTCACGCTGAATTGTTCCTATCTGAAAGAATTACAAGGACAGAAATGGGGAAATGACTGAGCAAAAGAGTTCTAGCAATAAGCTCAAATTCTGATCCAGCTCAGGGGAACACCCCAAGTGCTGACACTAATACTGGTATGCTTACAAATAGGGGCGCCTATCCTGAGTGTCTTCTGAAATGCCCAACAAGCAGCTGAGTCAGATGCAGATCGTTATATCCAACCAATCTACAGAAGCTGGTGATCGCTGAGATGGAATTAGGAAGTAGCTGGAAGAAACTGTGGCAAGGGTTGATCCCATATGAGGACAAGCAGGCTCAACTAACCTTGATTCCTGGGAAATCTCTGACACTGAGCCACCAACTAGGGAGCATTAACCAGCTGATAGGAGGCCCCCCACCTATATTCAGCAGAGGACTGCCAGGTCTGGACTCAGTCAGAGAAGATGTAACTATCTCTTGACAGACTTGGAGCCCCAGAGTGTGGGAAGGTCTTATGTGGTACTGTGAGGTCATCCTCTTAAAGACAGGAGTGGGTGGGAAATTTGGTACGTGGAATAATCAGTGGGTAGAGCTGGAGGGGAATAAAGCCTGGACTGTTAAAATAAAGATTAAATAATCATAATGATCATAATCATAAAAACTGATCAACTGAGACATTCAACCTCTGCAACTGGACAAGTAGTAGATTCTTACTCTAGTAGACCACATGGAACCATTGTTGTTTTAGGGTTAGCACAACCTATAAGACATTATAAGAAATCATTGCCTTTATAAATGTATAGAAAGACTTATTGTATAAGTTCTGTTTCTAGCCGGGTGGTGGTGGTGCACATCTGTAATCCCAACACTCTAGGAGGAAGAATCAGGCCAATTTCTGAGTTCAAGGCCAGCCTGCTCTGCAGAGTAAGTTCCAGGATAGCCAGGGCTATACAGAGAAACCCTGTCTCAAAACAAACAAACAAACAAACAAAAAACAAAAAACAAAACAACAAAACAACAACAACAACAACAACAAAAAACAAGTTCTGCTCCTCTAGAGAATCCTGACAAATACAGAAGGTAAAGCAAAGAAAGAGATCTTTAGCAAGTATACTTGGGAATACTGGAATACTGAGGTATTGCAGCCATCTGATGGTAATCATCAGAAATGAAAGTATAACGTGCTGGGGTATACTCGACTTTTAATGTTTCTAGGGAGCTGAAACCACATTTTTCTGAGGTCAAGGTTGTGATGTGTACTCTTGGTTACCACTTGAAAATATCTAGATAAAACAAGTATCAACAAAGGAGGACACATCTCTGAGATATTTTCTGATTGAATTTTGTTAATGATTTCTAGGCAAGAAAGGAGGGTGGAAGACATACACCCTTAATCCAGTTCCTAAACCAGGATGACACACCTTTAATCCTGGACACGCCTTCTGTTGGACAGTGGAAGACATATACCCTTAATCCAGATCCTAAACCAGGATGACACACCTTTAATCCTGGACACGCCTTCTGGTGGATGGGACATACACCCTTAGTCCAGATCCTAAACCAGGATGACACACCTTTAATCCTGGACACGCCTTCTGCTGGAGGTATATATAAGGACATGGAAGCATGAAGATTTACCCATTTTTCAGCTTCTCCTCAACGTGTTCACACATCCATCCCTACACTGGCATTGGAGACAAATGCTTCCAGTTTGCAGCCTATAAAGAACATCTGAGACTCTCTAGTGGGACTGCAAAACTAAAAGACTGTTAAAGTTTTTATCTTCAGGTAACCACTGCTGGATTAGTAGGACTGCACTCTGTAAGTACTTCCAAAAATTCCCTTTATGGCATGTATATATAGATACATTCCATAACTCGTTTTTTATTGGACATTTTATTTATTTACGTTTCAAATGTTATGCCTTTCCTGTTTCCCTTCCAAAAAACTCCATCCCTTCCCCCTCTACTTCCCCCTCCTTCTATGAGGTTGCTCTCCCCAAGGAACTAATACTCCTTCCTCACTCCCCTAACATTGCCACACTTAGGGCATAGAAACTTCAGAGGATAAAGACCCTTCTGCTTTTCTTTAGGGGGGGGGCAGTGTTTCTCCTTATAGCACTGGCTGTCCTGGAACTCACTATGTAGACCAGGCTAGCCTTGAACTCAGAAATCCCCCTGCATCTGCCTCCAAAGTGCTGGGATTAAAGGCAATTGATATCATTGCCTGGGGTTTTTTGTTTTTGTATTTTGTATTGTTTTGTTTTAGTGTGTGTGTGTGTGTGTGTGTGTGTGTGTGTGTTTAATCAGGCAATCTTTTGGTACAAAAGCAGATAGAGCCATGGCTCCCTTCCATGTGTAGTCTCTGGTTGGGGCTTTGGTCCCTGGGAGCTCTGCAGGGTCTGGTTCATTGATATTGTTGTTTTGCCTATGCAGTTGCAAACTTCTTCGGCTCCTTGGATCTTTTCTCTAACTCCATCTTTGGGGTCCCTGTGTTCATTCCAATGGTTCCCTGCTAGCAACAGCATCTGTATTTGTCAGGCTCTGGCAGATCCTCTCAGGAGACAGCTATATCAGGCTCCTGTCAGCAAGCACTTTCTTGGCATCCACTATAGTGTCTGGATTTGGTGACTGCATATGGTATGGATTCCCAAGTAGGGCAGTTTCTGGATGGCCTTTCCTGTGGTCTTTGATTAACACTTTGTCCCTTTATTTCCTTTTTTTTCCCAAGACCTCTTTTGGAGAAAAGTTTATTTAAATCCATTAGCTAGTTTTTTTTTTTTTTTTAAATTGGTATATTTATTTACAATTCAAATGATTTCCCCTTTTCTGGCCTCCCACTTCCAAAAGTCCCATAAGCCATCTTCCTTCCCCCTGATCTCCCATCCACCCCTTTCCAATTCCCTGTTCTGGTTCTGCCCTATACTGCTACACTGAGTCTTTCCAGAACTAGTCCACTCCTCCATTCTTCTTGTACATCATTTGACATGTGGATTATGTTTTGGGTATTTCAATTTTCTAGGCTAATATCCACTTATTTGTGAGTGCATACCATGATTAATCTTTTGAGACTGGGTTACCTCACTTAGCATTATGTTCTCCAGCTCCATTTATTTGTTTAAGAATTTCATGAATTCATTGTTTCTAATGGCTGAATAGTACTCCATTGTGTATATATACCACATTTTTTTATATCCATTCTTCCGCTGAGGGATACCTGGGTTCTTTCCAGGTTCTGGCTACTATAAATAGGGCTGCTATGAACATAGTGGAACAAGAATCCTTATTACCTGCTGGGGAATCCTCTGGGTATATGCCCAGGAGTAGTATAGCAGGATCCTCCGGAAGTGACATGTCCCGTTTCCTGAGGAACCGCCAGACTGATTTCCAGATTGGTTTTACCAATTTGCAACCACACCAGCAGTGGAGGAGTGTTCCTTTCTCCACATCCTGGCCAACATCTGCTGTCTCCTGAGTTTTTAATCTTAGGCACTCTGACTGGGGTAAGGTGAAATCTCAGGGTTGTTTTGATTTGCATTGGAGAGGAACAATTTTTGGGTTTAAATTTTGTTGATAGGTAAGTTGCCCATCTCTCAATAGGAGGTTGTGCTTGACCTCTGGTTATGGGTTCTATAGTTTCTTACTATACTTTTTTTCGGTATGTCAGTTAATAGTATCCTCATTGGGTCCTGGGAGCCCCTCGCTTCCCTGGCTTCTGAGACTTTCTGGTGGCTCCTCCATGTTTTCCATCCTCCATTGATATACACTCTCTTCAAATTCTGAAGATCTATATGTCTACTGTCTCTTCCCATACCTGATGCTGCCCCCCTTTATATCCCTTCTACTTTCTCTCTTTCTCCTTAGATCCATAACATGCTCTACCTCCCTTGATTATTTTATTCTCCCTTTTAAGAAAGACTGAATTATTCACGCTTTGGTCTTCCTTCTATTAAAGCTTCAAAAGACCTGGGAATTGAATCTTGAGAATGCCAACCACCTTGCCTAATTCTCAATTTATGAGAGACTACATACCATTTTTGTCCTTTTGTGATTGGTTTAGCTCACTCAGGATAATATTTTCTAGTTCCATCCACTTCCCTGAGAATTTCCTGGAGTCATTGTTGAGTACAACCCCATGGTGTCAATGTATGACATTCACTGTATTCATTTCTTTGTTGAGGGATATCTGGATTGTTTCCAGCTTGCAGCTATTAAAAATAATGCTGCAATTAACATAGTGGATCATATATCGTTGTTATATATTGGGGCATCTTTTGGGTATATGCCAAGGAGTTGTATAGCTGGGTCCTCAGGTAGTACTATTTCCAATTTTTTGAGGAACTGCCAGACATATTTCCAGGTTTGTTGTACCATCTTGTGATCCCAACAGCAATGGAGGAGTGATTCTCTTTCTCCAAGTCCTTTTCAGCATCTGCCATCACTTCAGTTTTTGATCTTAGCCATTCTGATTGGTAAGAGGTGGAGTCTCAGGGTTGTTTTGATTTGCATTTCACTGATGACTAAGGATATTGAACATTACTTTAGGTGATTCTTGGCCATTTGAGATTCCTCAGTTAAAAGCTCTGTTACTCTCTGTAACCCATTTTTAATAGGGTTATTTTGTTCTCTGTGTTCTAATTTATTTATTGAATATATACTATATATACTATATTGAATAGATAGAGAGAGACTGGGCAGGCATGACTTATCCTTGATTTTGCTGAAATTGCTTCAATTTTCTCGCCGTTTAGTTTGATCTTGGCTACTGGTTTGCTTTTACTAGGTTTAGGTGTGAGCCTCTTTCTAGAGCTCAAGAGTTGTTCTGATTCTTCAGATTTATCTTTGAGAAAGACCAGGGTAAATCCTACCACCTACTATGTCACTACTTAGGGCATGAAGAAAAGTCCAGTTTTGTCCTGCTTAGACTTATGAAAAAGATTTCAAGGAAACTTTCTACATTTTGCCACATGTTTCAGTCAATATTTGGATGATTTTATTCTCTTCCCATAATTTTTATTATTATTTAATAATCATAAACAAAAATATAGAATTTTTTATTTATAAATTTATAAATTTAAAAAATATAAAATATTTTAAAACTGAGGGATGTTGAATGGTATCAAGTAGAGAGTACCCTGCAGCTATGTTATATGATAATGTTAAGAAATAGAGACCTAAGCCAGTTTTCAGGCAAATATTTTCCATCTCTGCAAGTTAGAGGCAAAAGAATTCTCATTTTGAGACTAGATTGAAGTAGTAAAAGACTTTTAAAAAACCAAGTTGCCTTGTAACATCTTGGAATCTTCTTGGTGGGAGGAGGTCCCCAGTTTCCTGGGAGAGGGCTGGATGTTGAGCAGAACACCTAATAAGTGTTTTAATCAGTGATGCTTTTGTAAAGATACCATCACAAAACACCAGAGGATACTTTTTAGAGCATTTTCTAATTGATGAAAAGGTGAAAGATTGTACTAGCAGTTGCCAAGTTTTAATTTCATGTATTACAAGTTCCTGAATTAATTTCAAAAGTATACCTATCCATCCAAACTTTACACTTATTTTTTCAATCTACATGTTGTGACAAATCATATTGATGGTAATGATGAAGATGATAATTATGATGATGATATGATTTCTATTTTTCTTTCACTTTTTCTCTTTCTCTCCTTTCTTTGTTTCTTTGTTTCTTTCTTTCTTAAATATTTGATTTCATCACTCCATTTTTTAAATTTAAAATTAGATTTTTCTTTCATTTTGTCCATCCTTAGACCAGGTTCCGTGAGCTGTGTGGATATAATCCTAGACAATGTGGTCCTATTGTCAGTATGCTGACAGTGAACCTGTCTCTTTGCATTAGTCTATATTATTTGAGTAACTTGATGGGACCCCATAGAAGAAGAATACTAGAGAATGCAGCAGATTCCTTCCTCAGGGAGACTTGCCTGGATTCAAAATTGGCCACACCAGGTCATGTATTGAGATTCCCATTATTGAGATTACCATCATATGCACTATAACTCTCCATTGCAAGAGGTTTCAACAACACCATACAATATTATATTAATTTACAATCTTCATCCAAAACAACCCTCACATGAATTCTACTACTGCTTTACAAACCCACCACAATTGCCCCCAAAAATCCTATACCACATTCTCTTCCAAGATGGATGAGTACAATATTGAAGGTGCGCATTGGCCATTAAGTAAATGGTAGTAGGCAAGCTAACACACAAGAACCTAAGAGGCTGGTTAGCTGGGAGCACCTTCTGAGTTCTATGAGCCTGGGATGAAATGTTTAAATAAGCTCTCTAGATATGAGGCCCTACCCACTGAAAGGTATGGTCTACCAAATCATAGAATCATAACTTCTGACCACCTCAGGATGAGTTTTATACAAGGAGACCTCAGAGCAATAGAGTTGAATTTTACTTGACCATTCCACATTCATCAGAACCAAAGAACGTGTGAAGCCCTGGCATCCAGCACACATTTTCAGCCTTCTTTCTACCATGTAACTTCTGTCTGTCCACTGAATGTGTGTATTCTCAAGGACTTTAAGCTCTCACAGTGGCATATCTAGTTCAGCCCAGTGTTCTCCTTTTCCCAACAGTGTAAGAACATGGAGAGTTCCTACACCTTCTGTGAAGCCTATATGGAGATGGCAGAAAACACAGTTGCTTCCCAGCCAGGATCCTGGAATACCCAACCTTCCCCTATGGAGTCCAGCCAGCTTATTTCAGGTCAGAGCTCAGATATGCCTAACTGGAAACAAACAGTGATGGCATCAACATCCTGTAGCAACCAAGATGCAGCCTGTACTCTGAGTTCAACAGCACACCTGGGAGAAGCCAATGATTTCCTGTTTGGAGAGCCAAGTGAGACCTCTTTTTGGTACCAGCAAGTTGTGTCTGCTGAGCAGAAAATCTCCCCTGCAGGCCCTCAGCACATGCAGCTCAACAGCACCCCGAAGACATGCCTTTCTCATTCCCAGAAGAGAGCAGAACTTGACACCAGGGATACTCTCTACAATGAAGGCTACTGGAAGAGGACAATGAACTCTGACAAGACTCTCTTGTTCACAAATACAGAAATGTGTTTGAATCCCAGGATTAACTTTGGTAATCATCAAAAGGTGCTTTCAGGAAGTCATGCTCTCCAGGACCCAAATGTAGATCACTCCCTTGCTTCTAAACATGACCAGATTTTCAGTGGTGAACATGAGATGCCTTTCCATGGTAACCAGACCAACTACAATCAGGTGACACCAAGGAATGGAGGGCATCTGACTCTCTATGGGAATCAGATGACATCACCCAGTTATACACAGGCCCTTTATCCCAATCAAATCATAACATCCTTTTCTGAACAGAATCGTTTTAGGAATCACCAGGAGAGCCCAGTAGCTGACAATGAATACTATGGAGATCAGATGATACTGCCAAATGGAAACCAGGTTTTCTCTGAGCCTCAGATGAGAATTAACTGTGACCAAACAAATGACCAAATGAAATCCTTCAGTGTTCAGAATGTCTCCAAAGATCAAGAGAATCTCCTCAGTGGTGAGCACTCCCTCTCTGGGTATCATTCATCAGGGTACAGATGTGACCAGGATTTGACTGTGAATCACCAGGTATCAATTTCAATTGCTGGCCAGTCTTTCTATGAGTTTCAGAAAGAGACTTCCAGTTTTGACACAACTCTTCATGGGTATAAGAGGACAACATACAGTCCAGAAGAGAACCTGGCTAGCCATTCAGAGACAAGTCCCAGTTCTGAAGAGATATTCTATTTGGGTCAGATAAAGACCTCTTTTGATGAAAATGTCTGCCCAAGTCAGAATGGAACACCCAATCTGGAAGGAAGCCTTGATTGGCAGGTGACTTCACTTAGTCCCCAAGCCTCATATGTGGATGAAAACCCTTATCCTTCAAGTTCCCCTTTGGTCCAAAGACAACCTCAGGAAAACTCTTCAGCTTCCAGTTTGGTCCAGGTACAACATGCAGAGATGAAGTTAGACACCAAGACCAAGAGCCCAGTGTCCCGGAAGAACCCTCATCCTTTGAAGAGCTTCGCCTGTACCTACCAGGATTGTCAGAAATCATACAAAAAGTCTCACCACCTCAAAAACCACATGAAGAAACACACACGTCAGAAGGATTATGCCTGTGATGAGCCTGGATGCAAATGGAAATTCTTCCGCTCAGAAGATCTCAAGAGACACAAGCAAAAGCACAGTGGGGAGAGGCCCTACCCCTGTGACATGTGCAACAAAAGCTATTCCAGACCCGATTATCTCAAAAAGCATCAGAGGATCCATCTTCAAACATCACCCACTACTGCAACCTGAATGCCCACTCCCCTCCCCATACCATATCATATTACACTAACATATTTCTTCCTTCTTCTCAGTCACCATACCTGACCACTAATCAAGTACTTTGGGGATAATAGTGGGCCCCAGCAATGGACTCACTCAAATATTCCCAGCAGATTTTTTTTCAAGGAAAGCAGAGATGTAATGACAAACGTGTAGCTAGCCTGAATCAAAATTGTATACACTGAAATTTTATTATCAATTAAACATAAAATTATAAATACTTTAAAAAGTAGGGAACTTTTCATTGTCTCAGTTCACATTCCTGAATTTGAAATCAAATGCCATGTTCATAATAGGAAGACATAATAACTTCAGTGTGTTCAAAAAATGTTTGCTTGAAAATCACTAAAAGTGATAAACATGCTGCCTCCAACTCAAATATTCACAAAACACATGTGTGACAAAGGAAGTGAAAAATCTCAATATTATGAAAATCCAACAGTCCAATTGAACTAGATGTGGAGATATTTCCCTGAAGAAATTTAGGTGAATTCAGACAAGTGAAGAAGAGTCATTGTGCTTGCCCAATGCAAAATCTCAAATTAAAACCACACTCATGTATCATCATATACAATGGCAAATACAAAAACAAAACAAACACACAACTTTCCTCCACCCAACTTGAAAATCCTAAAGATAGACTATATTCTGGGTAATGCTCCATTTTACACATTCCAAAGGACAAAACAACAAACCAGAAATTAATTCCATCAGATAGAGCAGTGGCAGGGCCTGTGAGACTTTTTGTTTTTCTTTTGTATTTATTGTTTAAATTTTTATTAGATATTTATTTTATTTACATTTCAAATGTTATCCCCTTTCCACTTTTTCCCTCTTTTTCCCTCACTTTTCCACATGTGCAAGGACTTTTCCTCTCATTGACACCTGACCACCCCATCCTCTGCTATATATGCAACTGGGGCCATTGGTCCCTCCATGTGTACTCTGTGGTTGGTGGCTAAATCCCTAGGAGCTCGGGGAGTCCTCATTTGTTCATGTTGTTATTCCTCCTATGGGGCTGTAAACCCCATCAGCTCCTAGGGTCCTTTCTCTAGCTCCTCCATTGGGAAGCCTGTGCTCAGTTCAATGGTAGGCTAAGAGCATCCACTCTGTATTTGGCAGGCACTGGCAGAACCCCTCAGAAGACAACTATATCAGGCTCCTGTCAGTTAGAACTTCTTGGCATCCACAATAGTGTCTGGGTTCGGTAATTGTATATTGAATGGATCCCCAGATATGGCAGTCTCTGGATGGTTTTCCTTCAATCTGCTACACACTGTCTCTGTATATCCTCCCATAGGTATTTTGTACCCCTTTTAAGAAGGACCAAAGTGTCCACACTTTGGTTTTCCTTCTTCTTGAACTTCATGTGGTCTCTATTATATCTTGGGTATTCCTGCCTTCTGGGGCAATATTCACTTATCAGTGAGCATACCATATGTGTTCTTTAGTGATTGACTGGTTTAAGTCACTCAGAATGTTATTTTCTAGCTCCATCCATTTGCCTAAGAATTTCATGAAGACATTGATTTAAAAGCTAAGTAGTACTCCATTGTTTAAAGGTACCACATTTTCTGTATCCATTCCTCTCTTGAGGGACATCCTGGCTCTTTCCAGCTTCTGTCTGTTATAAATAAACCTGCTATGAACCTAGTGGAGCATGTGTCCTTATTACATGTTGGAGCAACTTCTGGGTATAGGCCCAGGAGTGTTATATCTGGGTCCTCAGGTACTACTATGTCCAATTTTCAGAGGAACTGCCAAACTGATAAATAAATAAATGGAAATCTAACTACTGTGAAAAAGTTAGCAACTGAAATTTCATTTAGACACACTAAAAGAGGTCAATCTGTTTTCTTCAGTGGAGTCACACCAGACAGATCAAGCACTACAGGGAAGGCCTCATGTTCAGAAGTAGGTGACTTACCAAAAATGGGTTACATGTGATTTTGCATGTGTGCTTTTTTTTTAAATTACAGGTTAGTTTTCTTTGTTTTGTTTTGTTTTTTTTTTTTTTTGATGCTTTTGATTTTTTTTTGGTGTGTGTGTGCATTAATTTTTTTGTTTTTTCTTTGGAGAAGGAATTTAAAAGTTGGGTGGGAAGGAACAGGAATACAATCTGGAAGGAGTTAGAGGAGGAAAAGAATATCTTAAAAATATATTTAGATTTAAAAATGTTTTAAAGTATGAGGTATATTATGAAAATTTAAATATGTGTAGTTCAATGTATTTTAATTATAAGGCAATTAATAAAAGTGCTGTTATATCTGTGATGAGTTTTCTTACTTGAATATTTATTTTTATTTAATAACTTATTTATTAAATTTCTCTATTAAAATAAATAAAATATATCCCTAAATCTATTGAAGTTAAAGAATTACATGAAATTCTGACAGTACAATGGTATGAATGATTTTCAAATTATATATGAAAAAAGATTGTAATTATTTATTAGTAATAGTAGATGGAAAACACCATATAGTCTTTAAGCAATTAATGAAAAAACAGGCAACAACAACAATAACAGAACATGCAAAGCCATTGAGATAAGAGATATTAGTGTCCTGTCCAGAACTGCCAGGCTAACAGAATAGGTTTGATGGGAAGAAGTGATTCCAACAATGCAGCTACAGAGACTTGATGTCACAGAGAGGAATTTGGTCTTGTAATGATATCAACAACATTTTTTTCCTCCACTGGATATTTTCTTTATTTACATTTCAAATGTCATCCCCTTTCCAGGTCTCCTCTCTGGAACCCCTATCCCATCCCTCCTCCTCCTGCATCTCCACCACCCACACACCCACTACTGCCTTTCTACCCTGGCATTCCCCTATATTAGGGCATGAAATCTATCAGGCACAAGGGCTGTTTCTTCCACTTATGTCCAACAAGGCCATCTTCTGCCACTTATGTGGGCAGAGCCATGGGATCCTCCATGTGTACTCTTTGGTTGGTGGTCCAGTCCTGAGGAGCTCCTAGATATCAAAACTCTTACGTCTGTTAAATATAAAGTTTCAAATCTTAGCTAGAGTAATAAAGCAAGAAAAAGAGATACAGGGAATACAATAAGAGGGAAGAAGTCAAATAATATCTATTTGCAGGTAACATAAACTTATATCCCCCCCCCCCAAATAAAGGAAAAAAAAAGAAGACAGTAAACACCTGAGAAGAAAACTCTTAAACCTAGGGAGAGAGAGATGGTTCACTGGTTATGAGAATTTGCTGCTGTTGCAGAAGAATAGAGTTTGTTCCTAGAATGCATAGGATGTCTCATTATCCCCTGTATCTACCGTTCAAAGCAATCCAAAGCCCTCTTGTAGCTTTCTTGGGCATTGAATGCATGTAGTATACACACATTAACACAGACAAATCACTCTTGTATGTAAATAAAAAACAGTAAATGATGAAATATTCATTTTCTAAAACATATAAAAGTAACACACAGGTCAAACAGGATATATATATATATATATATATATATACACAAACACACACACACACACAAACATACACATACATATGTCTGTGTGTAGCAACACTTAATGTAATAAAAGAGGACATAAATTCAAAAGATAAAATATATATGAGAGAGATTTGAGGAAGGAAAGAAAAAGGAGTAATAAAGGATGTACTGATGTTGTACATCAAAACAAAAACAAATACTAAAAAGAGAATATGTTACAGCTATTAAACACATTCTGCAAATTGTCAAGATAAAATTCAACACACACACACACACACACACACACACACACAAAACCAAAAAATAAAACCCCCACACAATAGTCTTCTTAGCAAATAACAAAACACATTGAAAATAAATCCTATTCACAATAGTCTTTAAAGAGTGGCAATAGGAACATTTCTGGGTTAAAAACATTGAGATGCCTGTGTGACCCCATCCTTCCACCAGGAGCCTTTCCTGTCCAAAGGAAGAACAGGGGGAAAGGAACAGGGTTTGAAAGACTGGCCTTCCTGGGACTGCCCAAGCAGGGGATCCACCATGTCTGCAGATGACAAACCCAACACTCCTGCAGTCAAGACTCACCTGTTGACAGTAAACTAGTATGATAGATCCTTGGGAGGTCAGGTCAGCAACTGATCTATACAGATATGGATGCTTGGAGCCAACCATCATACTGAGCTCAGGGAACTTGGTGGTGGAGCTGACAGAACAGGAGGAGCAGAGGGAGATTGCAACCCTGTTGGAAGAACAATATAGGCTTGCATAACTACCCAGTTCTCCCAGAGTCTAGACCATCTACTAGGGAATGAACTTGAAGGTATCGATGGCACCAGATACATGTGTAGCAGAGCATGGACTTGCCTGACAGCAATGGGAGGAGAGGACCTTGAACCTGGGGAAGTTTAATGCCCCAGTGTGTGGGTATACTGCAGCAGTAGGCTGGGAAGAATGAAGGTGGGTGTAAAATCACCTTCACAGACACAAAGGGGTGGGGGGGTGGTTGTGGGACGGGAGATGTGGGATGGCAAGAATGTGGAGGGGTTACTGGGAAGTGGGATATCATGGGAAGGGTGTTTGGTGAAAGGGTCACCAGCAAGTGGGATATTATTATCATTATCCAAATGTTTCCTAGAGGAACTGGTATTCCAGGATTTCTGACACACAGGCTTGTGGGTGGGACAAGCCACAGGCAGAGAGAGAAAGACCAACTAACACCAGGGATAACTAGTTGGCAAGAGACAAGTACATGAACATAAGCAACAGAACCCAAAGCTACTTGGCATATGCAAAGTATCAGAACCCATTTTTTTTCCACCACAGTGATTCCAGGATACACCAACACATCATAAAAGTAAGACTCGATAATAACTTGGTCATGGAAGAAATAAAGAAATTAAAGACTTTTTAGAATTTAATGAAAATGAAAGCACAACATACCCAAATTTAGGGGACACAATGAATGCAGTGCTAAGAGGAAAACTCATAGTACCAAGTGCTTCCAAAAAGAAGCTGGAGAGCGCATACACTAGAATCTGAACAGCACACCTGAAAGCTTTAAAACAGAAAGAACCTTATACACCCAAGAGGAGTAGAAGGCAGGAAGTCATCACACTTAGGGCTAACATCAATGAAGTTGAAACAAATAGAACTATAGAAAGAATGAACAAGACCAGGAATTGGCTCTTAGAGAAAATCAAAAAGATAGATAAACCCTTAGCCAGACTAACTAAAAGGCACAGAGACAGTATCCAAATTAACCAAATAAGAAATGAAGGAGGAGATAACAATAGAAACTGAGGAAATTCAAAATATCATCAGAACCTACAACAAAATCCTATATTCAACAAAATTAGAAAATCTGGATGAAATGGATACTTTTCTAGACAGATTCCAGGTAACAAAGTTAAATCAGGATCATACAAATCTTCAAAATAGGCCCATAATCCCTAACGAAATATCAGGAGTCATTAAAAAAAAATTTTTTTTGGTTTTTTTTGTTTAAAATTTTTTTTATTCGATATATTTTTCATTTACATTTCAAATGATTTCTCCTTTTCTAGCCCCCGTACTCCCTGAAAGTCCCATGAGCCCCCTTCTCTCCCCCTGTCCTCCCACCGACCCCTTCCCACTTCCCCGTTCTGGTTTTGCTGAATACTGCTTCACTGAGTCTTTCCAGAACAAGGGGCCACTCTTTCTTCCTTCTTGTACCTCATTTGATGTGTAGATTATGTTTTTGGTATTCCAGTTTTCTAGGTTAATATCCACTTATTAATGAGTGCATACCATGATTCACTTTCGAGTCTAGGTTACCTCACTTAGTATGATGTTCTCTAGCTCCATCCATTTGCCTAAGAATTTCATGAATTCATTGTTTCTAAAGGCTGAATAGTACTCCATTGTGTAGATATACCACATTTTTGCACCCACTCTTCTGTTGAGGGATACCTGGGTTCTTTCCAGCATCTGGCAATTATAAATAGGGCTGCTATGAACATGTATCCTTATTACATGGTGGGGAATCCTCTGGGTATATGCCCAGGAGTGGTATAGCAGGATCTTCTGGAAGTGAGGTGCCCAGTTTTCAGGGGACCGCCAGACTGATTTCCAGAGTGGTTGTACCAATTTGAAACCCCACCAGCAGTGGAGGAGTGTTCCTCTTTCTCCATACCCTCTGCAACACCTGCTGTCTCCTGAATTTTTAATCTTAGCCATTCTGACTGGTATAAGGTGAAATCTCAGGGTTGTTTTGATTTGCATTTCCCTAATGACTAATGAAGTTGAGCATTTTTTAAGATGCTTCTCTTCCATCCGAAGTTCTTCAGGTGAGAATTCTTTGTTTAACTGTGTACCCCATTTTTTAATAGGCTTGTTTGGTTTTCTGGACTCTAACTTCTTGAGTTGTTTATATATATTGGATATTAGGCCTCTATCTGATGTAGGATTGGTGAAGATCTTTTCCCAATTTGTTGGTTGCCGATTTGTCCTCTTGATGGTGTCCTTTGCCTTACAGAAACTCTGTAATTTTATGAGGTCCCATTTGCCAATTCTTGCTCTTAGAGCATACTCTATTGGTGTTCTGTTCAGAAACTTTCTCCCTGTACCCATGTTCTCAAGGGTCTTCTCCATTTTCTTTTCTATTAGCTTTAGAGTATCTGGCTTTCTGTGGAGGTCCTTGATCCATTTGGATTTGAGCTTAGTACAGGAGACAAGGATGGATCAATTCACATTCTTCTGCATGCTGACCTCCACTTGAACCAGCACCATTTGTTGAAAAGGCTATCTGTTTTCCATTGGATGTTTTCAGCCTCTTTGTCGAGAATCAATTGGCCATAGGTGTGTGGGTTCATTTTTGGATCTTCAATCCTGTTCCACGATAGTGTCTGGGTTCCTTAATTGTATATTGAATGGATCCCCATGAATGGCAGTCTCTGGATGGTTTTCCTTCAATCTGCTACACACTGTCTCTGTATTTCCTCCCATAGGTGTTTTGTACCCCTTTTAAGAAGGACCAAAGTGTCCACACTTTGGTTTTCCTTCTTCTTGAATTTCATGCTGTCTGTGAATTATATCTTGGGTATTCCTACCTTCTGGGGCAATATTCACTTATTAGTGAGCATACCATATATATTCTTTAGTGATTGACTAGGTTAAGTCACTCAGAATGTTATTTTCTAGCTCCATCCATTTGCCTAAGAATTTCATGAAGACATTGATTTAATAGCTAAGTAGCACTCCATTGTTTAAAGGTACCACATTTTCTGTATCCATTCCTCTCTTGAGGGACATCCTGCCTCTTTCCAGCTTCTGTCTGTTATAAATAAACCTGCTATGAACCTAGTGGAGAATGTGTCCTTATTACATGTTGGAGCAACTTCTGGGTATATGCCCAGGAGTGTTATATCTGGGTCCTCAGGTACTACTATGTCCAATTATCAGAGGAACCGCCAAACTGATAAATAAATAAATGGAAATCTAACTACCGAGAAAAAGTTAGCAACTGAAATTTCATTTAGACACACTAAAAAGGTCAATCTGTTTTCTCCAGTGGAGTCACACCAGACAGATCAACCACTACAGGGAAGGCCTCATGTTCAGACTGACCAACAATGGGTTACATATTATTTTGCATGTGTGCTTTTTTTTTTAACTGCAGGTGAGTTTTCTTTGGTTTCTTTCTTTCTCTCTCTTTCCTTCTTTCTTTTTTTTTTTTGGATGCTTTTTATTTATTTATTTATTTTGTAGGTGTGTGTTGAAATTTTTATTTTTTCTTTGGAGAAAGAATTTAAAAGTTGGGTGGGTAGGAACAGGAATAGAATCTGGAAGGAGTTAGAGGAGGAAAAGAATATGATAAAATATATTTAGATTTAAAAATGTTTTAAATAATGAAGTATATTATGAAAATTTAAATATGTGTAGTTCAATGTATTTTAATTGTAAGGCAAGTAATAAAAGTGCTGCTATATCTGTGATGAGTTTTCTTCATTGAATATTTATTTTTATTTAATAATTAATTTATTAAATTTCTCTATTAAAAAATAAATAAAATATATCCCTAAATTCATTGAAGTTATAGAATTACATGAAATTCTGACAGTACAATGGTATGAATGATTGTCAAATTATATATGAAAAAACATTGTAATTATTTTAATAGTAATAGGAGACGGACAATACCATATAGTCTTTAAGCAATTAATGAAAAAACAGGCAACAACAACAATAACAAAACATGCAAAGCCATTGAGATAAGAGATAATAGTGTCCTGTCCAGAACTGCCAGGCTAATACAGAATAGGTTTGATGGCGAGAAGTGATTCCAACAATGCAGCTACAGAGACTTGATGTCACAGAGAGGAATTTGGTCTTGTAATGATATCAACAACATTTTTTTCTCCATTGGATATTTTCTTTATTTACATTTCAAATGCCATCTCCTTTACAGGTCTCCTCTCTGGAACCCCTATCCCATCCCTCCTCCTCCTGCATCTCTACCACCCACACACACACTCTTGCCTTTCTGCCCTGGCTTTCCCCTATATTAGGGCATGAAATCCCTGAGGCACAAGGGCTGTTCCTCCCACTTATGTCCAACAAGGCCATCTTCTGCCACTTACATGGCCAAAGCCATGGGATCCACCAAAGAGCCATGGTTCTTTGGTTGGTGATCTAGTCCCCAGGAGCTCCTGTATATCAAAACCCTTAAGTCTCTTAAACGTAGGGAGAGATAGATGGTTCACTGGTTATGAGAATTTGCTGCTCTTGAAGAAGAATAGAGTTTGTTCCCAGCATGCATAGGATGTCTCATTATCCTCTGTATCTACTGTTAAAGGCAATCCAAAGCCCTCTTCTAGCTTTCCTGGGCAGTGAATGGATGTAGTATACACACATTAACACAGACAAATCACTCTTATATGTAAAAAAAAAACAGTAAATGATGAAGTATTCATTTTCTAAAATATATAAAAGTAACACATAGTTCAAGCAGGATATATGTAGGAATATATATGTGCACAGACACACACATATATGTCTGTATGTAACAACACTTAATGTGATAAAAGAGGACACAAATTCGAAAGAGATAAAATATATACGAGAGAGATTTGAGGAAGGAAAGAAAAAGGAGTAAGAAATGATGTACTGATGTTGTACATCAAAACAAAAACAAATTCTAAAAAAAGAAATTGTTACAGCTATTAAACACATTCTGCAAATTATCAAGATAAAATACAACACACACACACAAACACAAAAGCAAAAACTGAAACTAACAAACAATAGACTTCTGAGCAAATAATAAAACACATTGAAAATGAAGACTATTCACAATAGTCTTTAAAGAGTGGCAATAGGAACATTTCTGGGTTAAAAACATTGAGATGCCAGTGTGACCCCATCCTTCCACCAGGAGCCTTTCCTGTCCAAAGGAAGAACAGAGGAAAGGAACAGGGATTGAAAGACTGGCCTTCCTGGGACTGCCCCACCAAGGGATCCATCATGTCTGCAGATGACAAACCCAACACTGCTGCAGTCAAGACTCACTTGCTGACAGGAAACTAGTATGATAGATCCTTGGAGGGTTAGGTCAGCAACTGCTCAATACAGATATGGATGCTTGGAGCCAACCATTGTACTGAGCTCAGGGTCCTGGTGAGGGAGCTGAGAGAACTGGTGGAGCAGAGGGAGATTGCAACCCCGTTGGAAGAACAACATAGGCTTGCTTAACTACCCAGTTCTCCCAGAGTCTAGACCATCAACTACGGAATGAACTTGGATGGATCCCTGGCACCAGATACAGGTGTAGCAGAGCATGGACTTGCCTGACGGCAATGGGAGGAGAGGACAGTGGACCTGGGGAAGTTTAATGTCACAGTGTATGGGTATACTAGGCAGTAGGCTGGGAGAAGTGTAGGTGGCTGTAAAATCGCCTTCACACAGACAAAAGGGGGCGGGAGGCAGATGTGAGATGGCAAGATTGTGGACAGGTAGCTGGGAAGTGGGATATCATGGGAAGGGTGTTTGGTGAAAGGGTGACCAGCAAGTGGGATATCATTATCATTATCCAAATGCTTCCCAGAGTGAACTGGTATCCCAGGATTTCTGACACACAGGCTTGTGGGAGGGACAAGCCACAGGCAGAGAGAGAAAGACCAATTAACACCAGGGATAACTAGTTGGCAAGAGGCAAGTACAGGAACATAAGCAACAGAACCCAAAGCTACTTGGCATATGCAAAGTATCAGAACCCACTTTTTACCACCACAGTGATTCCAGGATACACCAACATATCATAAAAGCAAGACTCTTATTTAAAATCACATCTCATGATAATGATTCAGGACATTAAGCAGGACATAAATATCTCAGTCAAAGAAATACAGGACAACAGCACCTGTGCTTGCCACTGTATCAAGTATCAGGCATAGCACTGGAGGATTAACAAAAAACACAGACATGGGTCATTCTGTAGGGAGAATGCCAAAGCTTTACTGTGAGTCCAGCAATATATATACTAGAGGCCAGGGAAGGGAACAGGAAAAATCAATTACAGCCATAGGTCAGGCACCTGGGAAGTCCATACAACACCAGGCAGGAGAGCAGGAATCAAGCTAAGCCATGGGATGTTTTGCTCTCAAGAAACCTGTGCAAACAGCTCATCTGGGGGCATTGAGCCAAGCTCTCTGGTTCCCAACAACAGGAAAACCCAGTTAAACAGTTAGAAGCCCTTAAAGAGGAAACACCAAAACCCCTTAAAGAAATACAGGAAAGCACAATCAAGCACAGGAAGGAACTGAGCAAAACCATATACGATCTCAAACATGAAATAGAAACAATAAAGAAATCTCAAAGAGAGAGAACCCTGCAGATAGAATACCTATGAACTAGATCAGGAGATAAAGATACAAGCATCATCAACAAAATAAAAGAGATAGAAGAGAGAATCTCAGGTGCAGAAAATACCATAGAAAACATTGTCAAAAGAGTCAAAGAAAATGCAAAATGTAAAAAGGTCCTAAGCCAAAACATCTGGGAAATCCAGGACAAAATGAAAAGACAAATCCTAAGAATAATAGGATTAGAAGAAACTGAAGATTCCCAATTTAAATGGCCAGTAAATATTTTCAACAAAATTATAGAAGAAAACTCTCCTAACCTATAGAAATACATGCCCATGAACATAAAAGAAGCCTACAGAACTCCAAAAAGACAGGAGCCTAACAAAACTTCCTCCTGCCACATAATACTCAAAACACAAAATGCAAGAAAGAATATTAAAAGCAGTAACTGAAAAAGGTTAAGTAACAGATAAAGTCAGAGCATTCAGAATTACACCAGACTTCTCGCTGGAGACTACAAAAGCCAGAAGATCCTGGGCGGATGTCATACAGAACCAAAGAAAATACAAATGCCAGCCCATGCTACTATACCCAGCAAAACTCTTAATTATCATAGCTGGAGAAGTCAAGATGTTCCCTGATAAAAAAAATTTTAAACAACATCTTTCCATACATCAAGACCTACAAAAGATAATAGATGGAATCCTTTAACAAAAGGCGGGGAACTACATGCTAGAAAAATGCAAGAAAATAATCCTCTTTCAGCAAAGCCAAAATATAGCCACACAAACATATTTCAACCTTCAACAACAAAAATAACAGGAAGCAACAATCAATAGTACTTAGTAAATATCTCTTAACATCAATGGGCTCAATTCCACAATAAACAGACATACACTAACTGACTGGATGCATAAACAGGACCCAACATTTTGTTGCATACAGGAAAAGCCTCTCAGTGTCAAAGAAAGTCACTACTTTACATTAAAGGACTGGAAAACAATCTTCCAAGCAAATGGTCCCAAGAAACAAGCTGGAAGAGACATTCTCATACTGAATAAAAGTAACTTTCACCCAGGAATATTCAAAAAGGATGAGGAAAGACATTTTTCACTTAATTTTAAATATCTATGCACCGGATGCAAGGGCGACACATTCATAACAAAAATAATCTACTAAAGGTCAAAGTGTACATTGTACTTCACACTATAATAGTGGGAGACTTCAACACCTGAGTCTCATCAATGGACAGATCATGGAAACACAAATTAAACAGAGACACATTGAAGGTAACAGAAATTATGGACCAAATGGATTTGACAGATATCTATAGGGCATTTCATCCTAAAAGGAAAGAATACAGCTTCTTTCCAGCACCTCATGGTACCTTCTCCAAAATTAACCATATACTTGTTCCCAAAACAGTCCTCAACAGATAGAAGATTGAACTCATCTCATCAGATCACCATTGACTAAGGCTTGTCTTCAATAGCAAGAAAAACATCAGAAAGCCCACATACCCATGGAAGCTAAACAATGCCCTACTCAATAATAACTTGGTCTCGGGAGAAATAAAGAAATTAAAGACTTTAGAATTTAATGAAAATGAAAGCACAACATACCCAAATTTATGGGACACAATGAATGCAGTGCTAAGAGGAAATCTCATAGCACTGAGTGCCTCCAAAAAGAAGCTGGAAAGCGCATACACTAGCAGCTGAACAGCACACCTGAAAGCTTTAAAACAGAATGAACCTTATAAACCCAAGAGGAGTAGAAGGCAGGAAGTCATCAAACTTAGGGCTAACATCAATGAAGTTGAAACAAATAGAACTATACAAAGAATGAACAAGACCAGGACTTGGCTCTTAGAGAAAATCAAAAAAATAGATAAACCCGTAGCGAGACTAACTAAAAGGCACAGAGACAGTATCCAGATTAACCAACTCAGAAATGAAGAAGTAGGTAACAATAGAAACTGAGGAAATTCAAAATATCATCAGAACCTACAACAAAATCCTATATTCAACAAAATTAGAAAATCTGGATGAAATGGATACTTTTCTAGACAGATTCTAGGTAGCAAAGTTAAATCAGGATCAGATAAATCTTCAAAATCAGCCCATCACCCCTAAAGAAATATCAGCAGTCATTAAAATCTATGAACCATAAATTAAGTCGAGGAACAGGAGGTTTTTGTGCAGAATTTTATCAGACCTTCAAAGAAGACCTAATACCAATACTCTTCAAACTATTCCACAAAAAGGAAACAGAAGGAACATATCTATTTTATTCTATGAAGCCATTATTATGCTGATTATTCTTTCTTGGCAATGAAATTTTTTCTATATAATCATGAAATTCATAAAATATCCTTTCATAGAGGACTTCATAAAAGATATTTTTTCTATTTCTATCATGTTTAATGTTCCAAATAGCTTTTTAAAATTCTTTGAGTGCATATTACGTTTAGTTTTTACTTTTAGAAGTTATTTTATATATAAGAGAGATTTAACTACTAGAAATCATTTAGATGACTTTAAAAATGTCAATACTGAGTTGTATATTTTAAAATAAATTTTATTAGTTCAAAAAAATTAATAATTAAAAAGTGAAACTTCATGAAACCAATACCCTCACACTACTAACAATCATCATGTGGGTAGTTAGATAACCTACAGTATAGAATTAGCACTTTAGCTGCTGTAATATATGACAGAGAGTTATTTCTATAGAAACATAGCAAGAATCGGGTGGGGGAAAGTTTAAACACCAAGAAAATAAAACAGCTAATATTAGCACATAGAACCAAATACAGAGTTCTCAAAGAAGAAATAAAAGGCATGAGAAAAATAATTTCCTATTTCCCATATGTAGCCATTAGGGAAATCAATAATAAAGTTGTGTTCTAATTTTGCCTCATTCCATTCAATACGTCCAAGTTGAAAAATGACAGCAATGGAAAGTGAAACAGCCATTCTGGAAATCAGTAGGGAAATTCTACAAAAAACTAGAATTAGATATAGCATATGATTTTACTGTTGTCGAGCATATACCCAAAGTGATATATATCCCACTATCAAGATGTGTCTTAATCTTGTCCATAGCTGCTATATTCACAGTATCCAGAAGATTGGGGAAAACCTGGGTGTTCATTAATGAACAAAATGAAGAAAAATACTATATATTTGGACAATTGAATATTGTTCAGCAATTAAAAATTTAAAATTTGAAATCTGCAGGGAAACAGATACCAATGGAAATATCCACTCTGGTTTTGGTAATGAAGACCTGGAAAAACAATGTTGAAATCTCTCTGTCATGTATGGACTCTAGCTCTGAAATTTCTATGTGTGGGTTATATCTTAGTGCTCAAAGAAGTTAGGAAACAGTAAAGACCTAAGAGGTGGGCTTACTAAGAGAGTGGAGGTAAAATACAGATGATATGGAGTGAAAATAAAAATAATAGAAAAAGAAGTTTAGGTGGAGTAAGTGATGGGACTGTAGAGTATAGATGTATGTAGAGAAGAAGGATAACTAACACTTCAAAAATCTATAATCTATGTAAATATAGAGAAAGATAGATAGATAGATGATAGAAAAAAGAACTTTAAATGGGTACCTTAGTTGGGTTTTTGCTGCTGTGAATTGACACCCTCACCAAGGCCAGTCTTACAAAGGACAGCAGTTGATTGTTGAACTGGCTTATAAGTTCAGAGGAGGAATTCCAGTATCATCAAGGAATACAATGGCAGCATCCAGGCAGGCATGCTCTAGGAGGAGGTGAGATTTCCACATCTTCATCTGAAGGTGGCTAGCAGAATGCTGGTTTCCAGGCAGTTGGGATGAGGTTCTTAGGGTCCACACCCACAGTGACACATCTATTCCAACAGGGACACAACTTTTAATAGTACCACTCCCTGGGCATAGCAGATACAAACTATCACATTTCACTTCCTGGCCTACATAGGCTTGTTCATATACCTAGTCATGGCATAATACAAAATATATTTAGTCCAAATTCAAAATTCCCCATAGTCTTTAGCAGTCTCAACAACTGATAAAATCAAACAACTGTCCAAAGTTCAATGTCTCTTCAGTGATGCATCCAATCACTTAAGTGTAATTCCCAAAGCAAGGCAGGAAACTAGCTTGGCAAACTCCAAATTCTGCACCTCTGTGGCTAATGTCAAAGAAGTCTTCATATCTCCAACTCCTTTTTCATCTTTGTGGACTACAAACATTTCCTTCTCCTGGGCTTGCTCTACTCTCTGTTAGCAGCTTTCCTTAGCAGATAGCCGACAGATCTGGCATCTCAAACATTTTGGGTTGGCTAAGACACATTCAGTGCTTTAGCTTCTTCTTTAAATGTTGTGGCATCCCCAATTGGTCTCTTCTGGGCTTTTTCAAAGAGCATTTTTTGGTCTCCAACTCTGTCCCCTTTAGCAGTCTAAGATCAGGTTGATCCTCTCCTCTGCAAGGGATGTTCTTCTTGAACATTCCATGGTACTGGCATCTCCAATACATTGGGTCTTCTGTTGCAACTATGCTTTATCAATAGCCTCTCATTGGCTCTTCATGGTGCCAAGACTCAAATTCTTTGCATGACCCCTTCAATCCTGGGCACTAAATATCAACTAAGGCTGCACCTTCACCAATAACCTTCCATGGCATCTCACAGCACAAGTCCTTGGCTGTTCAACATGACCCCTTCATACTTTTAAACGAGTACTACCTGTGTGGCTCTTACAAATTACCAATGTCAGATGAAACATGAGCTACAGCCTTGCTATTTCTGGAATACATCTTCTTGTGCTCCAAGAAAATGATTCCCAGAATATTTCACCTCAGTGATGCTGGTCTCTTCTTAATAACCACTAATTTCTAGGATTCATCTATCCAGCATCAATCGTCATCCCACTTGTTCCTTCTATTCTTGATTCTAAAGCTACAGACACATGGCTGGAGCAGCCACGTTCTGCTGCTTACAGGAACTGGAACATGGCCGATTACATTATCTCTAGATTACTGTTTTCCAACTCCTTCCCTCTCTGTGCTTTTTTGTCCTAGATCTTGGTCTGTAGATTGACCTTGAACTCAGAGATCTACTTGCCTGCCTCCTGGAAATAAGGTATGTACCACCAAGCCTGGACTTAAGCTTTTCTTCACCTAAATCTTGCTCTGTCCCAGGCTGGCCTTTAACTCAGGAAGCTGAATGGCTTTATCTGCTGGGATTGAAGGTATGTAGCAGAATTCCTTGATCTAACTTTCACTAGGGATATTCTTGCCTCAAAGTCCCACTCTCTCAATATTCTCTGTCCTATAACACAGGATTTGGCTCCATTTCACTTCCTGGCACCTCTTTAAGATGAGAAGCATGTATTTAATATTTTCCCATTCGAAACTTTCTATGCTTGTTCAAAATGTTCTTAATGAGACTTAAACAGAAAAATTTCTCTCCTGTGCTTTGTTGAGACTTTGTTTGTCAATGCAATTAATTGGAGCCTCTTCACCATAGCCTTACTCAGACACATCAGATAAGGGCAAAACCAAGCCACATACTTCACAAAATTACTACAAAAATCAGTCTCAAGACCAAATAATGAAGGTCTTCACTAAAACCTCTTGGGCCAGGTATGCACAGATAAAATCATTCAAATTGACAAATTCTTCCATACTCCTATTAGGATGGCTGATTAAGCCACACTTAAAATATTCCATGCCTTTCCAAATCCAAAGTCACACATTCTTCTAAACAAAAGCATGGTTAGGCCTGTAAGAGCAATATCTTTCAACTGGTAGCAATTTCTTTCTTAGGGTTTTACTGCTGTGAAAACATACCATGACCAAGGCAAGTGTCTATTTCTTCATCCAAAGGCAGCCTGGACAGGACTCCCATCACACATTGGGTAGAGTTAGAGCATTGGAACATCAAAGCCCACCACAATAGTGACACACTTCCTTTTATCTTTTGTTTTGTTTACTTTTTTTTTTTTAGCTTTGTAGAGAGAGGGATTCTCTGTGTAGTCCTGCCTGTCTTAGAACTCACTCTGTCCACCAGGTTGGCCTTGAATTCTGAAATCCACCTGCCTCTGCCTCCCAAGGGCTGGGATTACAGGCATGCACCATCATGCCCAGCTGTGACACACTTTCTTCAACAGGGCCACACATACTCCAAAAAGGAAACAACTCTTCATAATGAGACTCACTAGGCCAAGCACATTTTAATCACTGCATTCTATTCCGTGGCCTCATTGGCTTATTCAAACACATGAATTATGTACCTGATATAAACAGTAAGTATTAGGGTGTGGATTCAATAAATAATCCCTGTCTGACTGAGATTGGTGATTGTGTGGTTTCTGCATCAACTCTCAAACCCCCAACTCCATGGCCCCTAAATGTCTTCCAAAGCATTACTACCCAGGGGAATGTTTTACATTACTAAGTTCAGATGCAGCACTAGTTACAGTCTTAGTTATCTCTGAATCACAGCTTCTTTATATTCTCAGAAAACACTGCACAGAAGATTTCAAATCAGTAAAATGGCCTCTTTTTATCACTATTAATTTCTTAGCTCTACCAGCCAGCATTGTCCCTGTAATCCTTTCTATATTTGAGTGTAAAGCTAGTGCCAGAGGGCTAAAGTTCTTGCAACTTGCTACTTCCTGTGGCTGGAACATGTCTCCCTTATTCTATTAAATCCTTACTACTTAGGATTTGCTGTCCTGGGACTTGTTTTGTAAACTCACTATGAACTCAGAGATCTGCATGTTCCTATCAAGTGAGTTCTGGGAATAAAGGTATATATCACCATGTCTGGTCCTAAGCATTATTTTTTAAACATGGAACTGCTTCAGTATTGGGGTGGCCTTGAACTCTGCCTGCCAGTGTTTCCTGAGTGCTGGGATTAAAGGCCTATACTATAATGCCTGGACCTAATGTCCAAAACATATAAAAAACTCAAAACAGTAGTGATGTTGAAATATTACAGATCGTCAGAAAAACCAGACAGTCTCAGATCTGATGCAACACACACCAGGATATTTAATCTGTTTAAGATAGCTTCCACCCAACCCCTCAACCTCTCACTGCCCCACCATCACAGAGGATGGTTTTGGTGGCAGACCCATGAATATGTTTCTGGGAAAGGCTTTATAGTAAGCAACAAACAGAGTTTATGTGTAATCATCGAATTGGAAAGTTACTGTGTCCTTTAACATAATTGCCTTGTGCTGGGAGTCATATCATAAACTTAATTTCTGCTCTACTCTGTATTGGTCATCATTAGGCAAGTGGTAGGCTTGTCACCTGGAGGGCAGGTTTGTTGGGGAAATAATCTGGAGATGTAGGTCTTGTTGAGTCTGTAAACTGCAAAAGCTCATCTTGTTGGAATTAGCATAGAGAATGGAACTAGGGACCAGTTTTGTTAGGGATCAATTTGGAGGCTGGACCTTGACACCAGCCTGTTAGTTTACCTGAGTTTAAAATTAGGTCAGGGTCTCTAAAATGGAGTCTGAACTTAAAATATTTGGTTTCTTAAGGCTAA
The DNA here is from genome assembly GCF_947179515.1 of Apodemus sylvaticus. Taxonomy (NCBI): domain Eukaryota; kingdom Metazoa; phylum Chordata; class Mammalia; order Rodentia; family Muridae; genus Apodemus; species Apodemus sylvaticus. Next base: position 103,938,095 of record NC_067474.1, read on the forward strand.
ACTGAAAATATCAAAACAACACAATCAAAAAATGGAGTATAGAACTAAACCGATAATTCACAACAGAACACTAGTGCATGGCTGACAAGTACTTAAAGATATTTTCAAAGTTCTTAGTCATCAGGGAAATGCAAATAAAAACAACAATGAGATTCTACCTCATACCAGTCAGAATGGCTAAAATCAAAAACTCAGGTGACAACAATGCTGGCAAGGATGTGGAGAAAGCAAACACTCCTCTATTTCTGCTGGAATTGCAAATTTATACAACCACTCTGGAAATCAATCCTGAAGTTCCTCAGAATATTCGAAATAGATATACCTGAAGACCAAGTTATAGCATTCTTGGGCTTATACCCAAAAGTTGCCCCACCATGTTACAGCAGCACTTGTTCCACTATGTTCATATTTGCTTTATTTGTGATAGCCAGAAGCTGGAACAAATCCAGATGTCCTCCAGCAAAAGAATGGATACAGAAAATGTGGTTTATGTACAGGGTGGGATACTACAGAACCATTAAGAATGAGGATATCCAGAGTTTTGCATGTAAATGTATACAAATAGAAAATACTATCCGGAGTAAACTAACTCAAACCCAAAAAAACATGCATGGTATGTATGCATTAATAAGTGGATGGAAGCCAAAAAATGTGCAGAATACCTAGGGTACAATCCACAGAACTCAAGAAGGTTAACAAACCGAAATAAGAATGCCTCAGTTCCACTTAGAAGGGAGAACAAATCAACCACAGAGAGCAGAGGGAGGGAGGGGACAGGGTGAGAGAGGGACAGTGAGGGGGAAAGGGGAACAAGATCAGGTATTGGGTGGCATGGGGAAAAATACTGAAGCCCTAGGGGCAACAGAAAGAATGGAAACAACCAGGCTCAAGAGGTGGAGGTGGGGGACACTCTAGAATGTATCAGACACCCGGGAGGAAAGAAACTCTCAGGACTCAAAGGGAGGGACCTTAGCTGAACTGCCCATAAGTAGGGAGAAGAAACTTCTAGAGTTGACCTCCTGAAGAAAGACATGGCATCAAGTGGAGAAATGTGGTTGCCATCCACAGTCAAATGCTCTCACGCTGAATTGTTCCTATATGAATGAATTAGAAGGACAGAAATGGGGAAATGACTGAGCAAAAGAGTTCTAGTAATAAGATCAAATTCTGATCCAGCTCAGGGGAACACCCCAAGTCCTGACAGTAATACTGGTGTGCTTACAAATAGGGGCACCTATCCTGAGTGTCTTCTGACAGGCCCACCAAGCAGCTGAGTCAGATGCAGATAGTTACATCCAACCACTCTACAGAAGCTGGTGATCCCTGTGATGGAATTAGGAAATAGCTGGAAGAAGCTGTGGCAGAGCGTGATCCCATATGAGGACCAGCAGTCTCAACTGACCTTGATTTCTGGGAAATCTCAGACACTGAGCCACCAATTAGGGAGCATTAACCAGCTGGTAGGAGGCCCCCCACCTATATTCAGAAGAGGACTGCCAGGTCTGGACTCAGTCAGAGAAGATGTAACTATCTCTTGACAGACTTGGAACCCCAGAGTGTGGGGAGGTCTTATGTGGTAGTGTGGAGTCATCCTCTTAGAGACAGGAGTGGGTGGGAGATTTAGTATGTGGAATAATCAGTGGGTAGAGCTGGAGGGGAATAAAGCTTGGACTGTTAAAATAAAGATTAAATAATAATGATTGTCATAATCATAAAAACTGATCAACTGAGACATACATCCTCTGCAACTGGACAAGTAGTAGATTCTTACTCTAGTAGACCACATGGAACCATTGTTGTTTTAGGGTTAGCACAACCTATATAAGCCATTTTAACAAATCATTGCCTTTATAAATGTATAGAAAAACGCATTGTATAAGTTCTGCTTCTTGCTGGGTGGTGGTGGTGCACACCTGTAGTCCCAACACTCTAGGAGGAAGAATCAGGCCAATTTCTGAGTTCAAGGCCAGCATGCTCTGCAGAGTAAGTTCCAGGATAGCCAGGCCTATACAGAGAAACCCTGTCTCAAAAAAAAAAAAACAAAAAAAAACAAAAAACAAAAAACAAAACAAAAACAAAAACAAAACAAAAAAAAACGAAAACAAAACAAAAAAAACAACAAAAAAACAAAACAAAACAAAACAAAACAAAAAAACAAGTTCTGCTCTTCTAGAGAACCCTGACAAATACAGGAGGTAAGGCAAAGAAAGAGATCATTAGCAAGTATACATGGGAATACTGGGATACTGAGATATTGCAGGCATCTGATTGTAATCATCAGAAATGGAAGTATTACTCGCTGGGTTATACTCTACTTTTAATGTTTCTAAGGAGCTGAAACCACATTTTTCTGAGGTCAAGGTTGTGATGTGTACTCTTGGTTGCCACTTGAAAATATCTAGATAAAACAAATATCAACACAGGAGGACACATCTCTGAGATATTTTCTGATTGAATTTTGTTAACGACTTCTAGGCAAGAAAGGAAGGTGGAAGACATACAAACTTAATCTAAAGTTCCTAAACCAGGTTGACACACCTTTAATCCTGGACACGCCTTCTGCTGGAGGTGTATATAAGGACATGGAAGCGTGAAGATTTACCCATTTTTCAGCTTCTCCTCAACTTGTTCACACATCCATCCCTAGACTGGCATTGGAGCCAAATGCTTCCAGTTTGAGGCCTATAGAGAACATTTGAGACTTTCTAGTGGGACTGCAAAACTAAACGACTGTTAAAGTTTTTGTCTTCAGGTAACCACTGATGGATTAGTAGGACTGCACTCTGTAAGTACTACCAAAAATTCCCCTTATGGCATGTATATATATATATGTCTCCTCCCCCCGCAAGTAAGCTGGCTGGCAGCTCCCAAACTCTTCTGATCGCTACCTCCGGCCTTTGTTCCTGTGAACAATAGGCTCCGCACCTCGACTACTGACACCACCCCCAGGTGTTTACCTGACCTGCCAGTTGAAGGCAGGCGACCCGCTGAGACCTGGAGCCAGGAGAATTCACAGGAACGCCTTTGAAGCGACCGAATTCTGGGGGGCGTGGTCGATCCCCCAAAATACTATATAACTTGCCTTAAATTTATTAAAACTAGTCTTGACCGGAATTCCCGCCTTGACTCATGTCTCTCCGCCTCCCTGTCCCTGTATCCTCAAAATTCTCTTAACAGGTAACCCGGTTCACATGTAGCTGCTGGCAGACTACATAATTGGCGCCCAACGTGGGGCAACCTGGTACGGGAGAATTTCCTGAGGTAACCCTATCGAGCGAAGCTTCGCAGAAAAGGTGATAAGGAATGGTATCCGTACGGTAAGCAACATAGAGGTCAAAAACTAGCGCTAGTGGAAAAATTTTTTCTATTGTTGTGAGTGCAGAGGGATACGGGTTTTTCAAGCAAACTGTGTTGACCCGGCACAGTGGCCGCTTGGGTTGAAAAGACAGGGAAAAATGGGACAGGAAAGTTCGCGCAAAATTTGCGCCCGCAATATTCAAGAGTTGCTTCAGGCGAAAGGGATAGGGTTTGAAGAAGAAAGATTAGAGGATTTCTTGGACCAGATATATTCTTGTTGTCCTTGGTTCCAAGAAAAACGAACGTTAAATGAGAGAACTTGGGTGAGAATTGGTAATTCACTAAAGGCAGCCAAGGCAGACAATATCACTCTCTGCCTTTGGACGCTTATTAAAGATATCATAGATGAAGGAGGTTTGGAAGAATTAGGTGTCATTCAAGAAACTGAGGATTCTCAAGTAGAAAGCCTTATAGAAAGGATCCCTGTAAGAGAAGACTCTCCACACCCTAAGTCTCGTAAACACAGAGACAGTTCTGATGAGTCTATTGTAAGAAAAAAAATAGCTCATCCCGAGAAAGGAGCGACTGAAGTTCATGGAGAAGATTGGCCCCCTGTAGCGCCATCTGCTCCGCCTATGACCTTGATGGCAGCGGCCGAGATCCAGAAGGACATGCAATTACAAAAGTTAGAGTTTGAAATTAAATTGCAGAAATTGTCTAATGAGTTACAGGAGCTAAAAAGGGTCTCTAATACTAGAGAGAACAATAACTTGGAGACCCGCCAGTCACCATTAGAAAGAATTATAAACCAGGCCCGCGGGGAGGGGCAGGATATGTCAGAAATCTTAGCTTTTCCAGTCCTTGAGATAGAAGACCAGGACAATGTGATTAGACAATATCAGTCCTTGGAATTTAAAGTGATAAAAGAATGAAAGCTAGCCATAGCCCAGTACGGCCCGACAGCTCCCTTTACACAGGCGTTATTGGATACTGTGATAGAGTCGAATTTAACTCCACAGGATTGGAAAACGCTGTGCAAAGCCACGTTGTCGGGGGGAGATTTCTTGCTTTGGAGTTCTGAATGGCGTGAGGCTAGCAAAAGAACCGCCGCCACTAACACTCAGGCAGGCCATCCAGAATGGAATGCTGAGATGTTACTGGGGGAAGGCCTATATGAAGGAAATAATAATCAGATGGGTTTTCCCATCGCAGTGTATGCGCAGATTGCGGTGGCCGCCCGCCGTGCATGGAATCTTTTACCATCTAAGGGAGATCTTAGTGGAAATCTAACAGCTGTGAAACAGGCGCCCGACGAACTCTTTCAAGATTTCGTAGATCGATTGCTAAAAACGGCTAATAGAATTTTTGGAAATTCTCAGGCAGAGAATCCTCTGGTTACTCAACTAGCCTATGAGAATGCTAATGCGGCCTGCCGGGAGGCGATTAGACCCCATAGGGGAAAGACGGACCTAGCTGATTTCATTCGTCTTTGTTCTGAAATCGGTCCCTCCTATAATCAGGGTTTAGCTATGGCTGCAGCGCTGCAGGGAACCACAATCCAGGGAATTCTTTCGCAGAGACGAGGAAATAGAAGGTGTTTTAAATGTGGTAGTCTGGGTCATTTTAAAAGTGATTGCCCTGATAATAAGACTACTATAAACGGGCAATCAGGTGGTCCACCAGGAACATGCCATAAGTGTAGAAAAGGAAATCATTGGGTAAAGGGATGCAAGTCCAAAAATAATTTCCAAGGCAGACCCGTGTCGGGAAACGGGGGGAGGGGCCAGCCCCAGGCCCCGATGCATCTAGGACAAACTGTCTGTGGGGCGCAGCTGCTGCCGAGCCAAGGAAATCTATCTTTGAACTCGCCAGAGCTACACCAGGAAGTGCAGGATTGGACCTCTGCAGTGTATTCCAAGCCATACTAGCGCCAGAGATGGGTGTTCAGGTTTTGCCCACAGGAGTCTTCGGACCATTACCTGAAGGCACTTGGGGATTGCTGTTAGGACGAAGCAGTTCTACTGTAAAGGGACTGCAGATTTATCCAGGGGTCATAGACAGTGACTATGAGGGAGAAATAAAAATTATGGCTGCTTCGCCTCATGGTGTCATAACTATACCGGCTAATCAAAGAATTGCTCAGCTAGTTTTGGTTCCTTTACATCCACTGCCTTCCAAATTCATTAAAGATAAAAGAGGGGAGGAGGGCTTTGGCTCCTCCGGAGTGTTTTGGGTTCAATCTATCACAAATAAAAGACCTAACCTTAAATTGACTATTGAAGGAAAGAGTTTTGAAGGATTAATAGATACGGGAGCTGATGTTACAATTATTAAGGGACAGGATTGGCCGTGTAATTGGCCATTGACTGAGACCCTAACGCATCTCCAAGGTATCGGTTACGCAAATAACCCCAAACAGAGCGCAAGACTTTTAACTTGGAAAGATGCAGAAGGGAATTCAGGACAAATTCGGCCTTTTGTGATGCAGAACTTGCCTACTACCCTCTGGGGTAGAGACCTCCTATCTCAGATGAATTTAATCTTGTGTAATCCAAATGAAATCGCCTCTAAGCAAAAGACAGTGTCGGAGGAATCCGTACCTGCTCAGGGGCTTGGAAATGAAGGACAAGGCACTAGAAAGTTTAAAAACTCCCAGGCAAACCCTAACTCTAGAAGTCTGGGGCATTTTCAGTAATGGCCACTATCTTGCCTGCACCCCACGCCGATAAAATTCAATGGCTTAGTGACAATCCTGTGTGGGTTGATCAGTGGCCTTTATCTAAGGAGAAATTGGAGGCCGCCTCTTTGCTAGTGCAGGAACAATTAGAGGCGGGACATTTAATAGAGTCATTATCTCCATGAAACACGCCAATATTCGTAATTAAAAAAAAATCCGGCAAATGGAGATTGTTACAGGATTTAAGAAATGTAAATGAAACAATGTTGCCCATGGGAACCTTACAAGCGGGTCTTCCATCCCCCGTGGCTATCCCTAAAGGGTTTCAAAACATAGACATAGATTTAAAAGATTGTTTCTTTACTATTCCATTGCACCCTGAGGATTGCAAAAGGTTCGCGTTCAGTGTTCCTTCTATCAACTTTACAGAGCCTATGAAAAGGTTTCAGTGGACAGTGCTCCCTCAGGGTATGGCTAACAGCTCGGCTTTATGCCAGAAATTTGTAGCACAGGCCATCCAACCTGTGAGACAGAAATGGCCAGATATTTACTTTATCCATTTCACAGATGATTTTCTAATTGCAGGAAAAAATCCTCAGACCTTGCTTTTATGTTTTAAAGATTTACAGCAAGCCTTGGTCGCCAAAGGGTTACAGATAGCGCCGGAAAAGGTTCAGATCCAGAAGCCATATAATTATCTGGGTTTTAAACTTACAGACCAGGCAATTTTTTCCCAGAAGATAATTATCCGCAGGGACAATTTGAAAACTTTAAATGATTTTCAGAAGTTATTGGGTGACATTAATTGGCTTTGGCCGTATTTAAAGCTTACAACAGGAGAATTGCAACCTTTATTTGATATTCTTAAAGGGGATGCTGATCCAACGTCTCCTAGGTTATTAACTTCAGAAGGACTTTTGGCTTTACAGACAGTGGAGAAAGCTATTGAAAATCAATTTGTTACCTATATAGATTATTCTTTACCTCTGCATCTGCTAATTTTTAATACTACTCACTCGCCTACAGGTTTATTATGGCAAAAGGCTCCTCTGATGTGGATTCATTTGAGGGTGTCTTCAAGGCGTAATATTTTGCCATATTTTGAGCCAGTGGCCCAAGTAATTATGCTTGGTAGAAAGCAGGCGCTAACTTATTTCGGCAAGGAGCCGGACGTTATTATACAACCTTACAGTGTAAATCAGGATGAATGGCTAAAACATCATAGCACAGATTGGCTGCTAGCTCAGATTGGTTTTAAAGGGTGTATAGACAATCATTATCCTCAAGACAAGTTAATAAAGTTTTTTAATATGCATGAGGTTGTATTTCCTAAAATGACATCTCTACGGCCGTTGCAGAGCACACTCCTAATTTTCACAGACGGCTCGTCTAAAGGAAAAGCCGGATATTGTATTAACAATCAACAGGTGGTCGTAGAAACGCCTGGGTTATCCGCTCAGTTATCAGAGCTTACAGCAGTGCTGTGTGTTTTTCAAACTGTAAATAGTACGTTTAATCTTTTTACTGACAGTGCTTATGTTGCATTTTCTATACCGCAATTAGAAACCTGTGACACGTTTAATTTTAATATGCCAGCTGGATCCTTGTTTTCACAATTGCAAGGTATCATTCTTGCTAGGAAAAATCCTTTTTATATAGGACACATCAGAGCCCACTCGGGTCTTCCTGGACCTCTGGCTCAGGGTAATGAGTGCATTGACAAGGCGCTAATAGGACAAGCCTTGGCACTCATACCCGTAGAATTGGCAAAACGTGATCATGATAAATTTCATCTTTCTAGTCATACGTTGAGACTCCGTCATAAGATCACAAAGGAACAAGCTAGAATGATTGTAAAGCAATGCCCCAATTGTCTCACTTTAGCACCAGTGCCCCACTTAGGGGTTAATCCACGTGGCCTTATACCCAATCAAATTTGGCAAATGGATGTAACTCACTATGCAGAATTTGGGAAATTAAAATTTATACATGTTTGTATTGATATGTGCTCGGGACTTATTTTTGCTTCCCTGCATACGGGAGAAGCCTCTAAAAATGTAATTGATCATTGTTTACAAGCCTTTAATACCATGGGATTACCCAAGGTCATTAAGACAGACAATGGACCAGCCTACACTGGTAAGAACTTTATCTCATTTTGTAAGGAATTTAATATAAAACTTAAAACTGGAATTCTTTATAATCCAATGGGGCAAGGAATCGTGGAGCGTGCCCATCGCACCCTTAAAAATTGGCTTATTAAAACTAAGAAGGGGAATTTATATCCTCCCAGGTCTCCTAAATCACATCTTGCCTTTGTTTTATTCGTTTTAAATTTTCTCCAAATGGATGCTAAAGGTCAGTCTGCTGCAGACCGACACTGGCATCCAGCTACTTCCAATTCCTACGCCATGGTTAAGTGGCGGGATCCTTTAAATAATACATGGAAAGGCCCAGACCCTGTTTTGATCTGGGGAAGAGGGTCTGTTTGTGTTTTCTCCCAGGAAGAAGACGGAGCACGTTGGTTACCAGAGAGATTGGTAAAACAGGTAAATTCCACCCCCAAAACTGTTGGTAAGTATAATTAATTCAAAAGGCTGTTTTTCAAGCCCCTTCCCATTTACTTGGGAAGGTATAGTTCCTTTGTGTTCTTGCAAATTAAGTTGCAAGCCAGGCCTCTTGCCTGAGGCCACTGAATTTCAATTAAACTAAAACCGGTTGAGTTTCCAAGACTAACCAAACAGGTTGTTCTCTTAATCTCCTTTTATATTTCAAGCAGATAACACTCAGAAGACGAAATTCCTTCAGCGATGGCTCCAGGTTGAGGATGGGTAGTATTATAGCCAGCCAGCGCTTATCCGGAGAGAATTTACTCTGCTAGTGGAATCCTCAGAGAGGAGGCTGCATGGTACTTGGAACTATGCATGTTTGTTAATATAACAAACATGGGCATCAGTTGAGTTGCGAGGCGAGGCACTGCAAGGGAAAGGGAAAAAAATCCTGGCTCCGAGTTTCCCTGAAAAACATGCCCAGCTGCATGGGGGTTTGACATCGAAAGACTGTCCTTGAAAAAAATGGCGGTCTATTCCCCCCCCCCCCCCTGAAAAAGATGTCCATAACGCTTAAGGGGGCTAGGGACTCTGCTTTCACTCACTGATGGATGCCTGTCATCCATTGGATGAACTTAATTATTTCCACTGAGTTGTTTAAAATTAATAATTAAGGGGGAATTGTCTCCTCCCACCCCCCACCCCCCCCCACCCCCGCAACTAAGCTGGCTGGCAGCTCCCAAACTCTTTTGATCCCTACCTCCCGCCTTTGTTCCTGTGAACAATAGGCTCCGCACCTCGACTACTGACACCACCCCCAAGGCGGTGTTTACCTGACTCGCCAGTCTGAAGGCAGGCGACCTGCTGAGACCTGGAGCCAGGAGAATTCACAGGAACGCCTTTGAAGCGACCGACTTCTGGGGGGGGTGGTCGATCCCCCAAAATACTATATAACTTGCCTTAAATTTATTAAAACCAGACTTGACCGGAATTCCCGAGTTGACTCATGTCTCTCCGCCTCCCTGTCCCTGTAACCTCAAAATTCTCTTAACAGGTAACCCGGTTCACATGTAGCTGCTGGCAGACTACATATATAGATGCATTCCATAACTTGTTTTTTATTGGACATTTCATTTATTTACATTTCAAATGTTATGCCTTTCCTGGTTTCCCCTCCAAAAGACTCCATCCCCTCCCCCTCTAATTCCCCCTACTTCTATGAGGTTGCTCTCCCCAAGGACCCATATACTCCCTCCTCACTCCCCTAACATTGCCACACTTGGGGCATAGAACCTTCATAGGACAAAGGCCCTTCTGCTTTTCCTTGGGGGGGTGGGGGGGCAGTGTTTCTCTGTACAGCACTGGCTGTCCTGGAAATCACTCAGTAGACCAGGATAGCCTCGAACTCAGAAATCCCCCTGCAACTGCCTCCAAAGTGCTGGGATTAAAGGCATGTGTTATCACTGCCTGGGGTTTTTGGTTTTGTTTTTTGTTTTGTTTTGTTTTGTTTTGTTTTGTGTGTGTGTGTGTGTGTGTGTGTGTGTGTGTGTGTGTGTGTTTAATCAGGCAATCCTTTGGTACAAAAACAAATGGAGCCATGGCTCCCTTCCATGTGTAGTCTCTGGGCTTTAGTCACTGGGAGCTCTGCAGGGTCTGGCTCATTGATATTGTTGTTTTGCCTATGCAGTTGCAAACTTCTTCAGCTCCTTGGATCTTTTCTCTAACTCCATCATTGGGGTCCCTGTGTTCAGTCCAATGGTTCCCTGCTAGCAACAGCATCTGTATTTGTCAGGCTCTGGCAGATCCTCTCAGGACACAGCTATATCAGGCTTCTGTCAGCAAGCACTTCCTGGCATCTACTATAGTGTCTGGGTTTGGTGACTGCATATGGTATGGATTCCCATGTAGGGCAGTTTCTGGATGGCCTATCCTATAGTCTTTGATTAACTCTTTGTCCCTTTATTTCCTTTGGTTTTTTTTCCCCCAAAACCTCTTTTGAAGAAAAGTTTATTTAAATCCATTAGCTACTTTTTTTTAAATTTCATATATTTATTTACAATTCGAATGATTTCCTCTTTTCTGGCCTCCCACTCCCAAAAGTCCCATAAGCCATCTTCCCTCCCCCTGATCTCCCATCCACCCCTTCCCACTTCCCTGTTCTGGTTTTGCCTATATTGCTACACTGAGTCTTTCCAGAACCAGTCCACTCCTCCTTTCTTCTTGTACATCATTTGATGTGTGGATTATGTTTTGGGTATTTCAATTTTGTAGGCTTATATCCACTTATTAGTGAGTGCATACCATGATTAATCTTTTGAGACTGGGTTACCTCACTTAGTATGATGTTCTCCAGCTCCATTCATTTGTCTAACAATTTCATGAATTCATTGTTTCTAATGGCTGAATAGTACACCATTGTGTATATATACCACATTTTTTTATATCCATTCTTCCGTTGAGGGAAGACTTTCTATGACTCCTTCTATTTCTCCACATCCTTGCCAACAACTGCTGTCTCCTGAGTTTTTAATCTTAGCCATTCTGACTGGGATAAGGAGAGCCGGAGGTGAATAAATCCTGGACTGTTAAAAATAAAGATTAAATAATAATAATGATCATAATCATGAAAACTGATAAACAGAGACATTCAACCTCTGCAACTGAACAAGTAGTAGATTCTTACTCTAGTAGACCACATGAAACCATTGTTGTTTTAGGGTTAGCACAACCTATAAGCCATTATAACAAACCATTGCCTTTATAAATGTATAGAAAGACTCATTGTATAAGTTCTGCTTCTAGCCAGGTTGTGATGGTGCACACACACAGTAAGTATTAGGGTATGGATTCAATAAATAATCTCGGTCTGACTGAGTTTGGTGATTGTGTGTTTTCTGCATCAACTCTCAATCCCCAAACTCCATGGCCCCTAAATATCTTCCAAAGCATTAGTACTTGGGTGAATGTTTTACATTACTAAGTTCAGATGCAGCACTAGTTACAGTCTTAGTTATCTCTGAAAAACAGCTTCTTTATGTTCTCAGAAAACACTGCTCTGAAGATTTCAAATCAGTAAAATGGCCTCTTTTTATCACTATTAATTTCTTAGCTCTACTAGCCAGCATTGTCCCTGTAATCCATTCTATATTTGAATGTAAAGCTAGAGCCAGAGGGCTAAAGTTCTTGCAATTTGCTACTTGCTGTGGCTGGAACATCTCTCCCTTATTCTATTAAATTCTTCACTGTTTATGATTTTCTGTCCTGGTACTTGTTTTGTAAACTCACTTTGAACTCAGAAATCTGCATGTTCCTATCAACTGAGTTCTAGGAGTAAAGGTATATATCACCGTGTCTGGTCTGAAGCATTAATTTTTAAACATGGAACTGCTTCAGTACTAGGGTGGCCTTGAACTCTGCCTGCCTCTATCTCCTGAGTGCGCGGATTAAATGCATATACTACAATGCCTGCACCTAATGTCCAACACATATAAAGAACTCATGAACAATAGTGATGTGGAAATATTACTGATCCTCCAAAGACCAGACAGCATCAGATCTGATGCAACACACAGCAGGATCTTTAATCTATTTAAGTTAGTTTCCACCCAACTCTTCCACCTATCACTTGCCCCACCATCAAAGAGGGTTTTGGTGGTGGCAGACCCATGAATATTTTTCAGGGAAAGGCTTTGTAGTAAGCAGCAAGCAGAGTGTACATGTGTAAGCATCGGATTGGAAAGCTACTGTGGCCTTTAACATAATTGCCTGGTGCTGGGAGTCATATCATAAACTTAATTTCTGCTCTACTCCGTATTGGTCATCATTAGGCAAGTGGTAGGCTTGTCACCTGAAGAGCAGGTTTGTTAGGGAAATAATCTGGAGATGTTGGTCTTGTTGAGTCTGTAAAATGCAAAAGCTCATCTTGTTGGAATTGCCATAGAGAATGTAACTAGGGTCCAGTTTCATTAGGGATCAACTTGGAGACTGGACATTGGCACCAGCCTGTTAGTTTTCCTGAGTTTAAAATTAGGTCAGGGTCTCTAAAATGGAGTCTGAACTTAAAATATTTGATTTCTTAAGGCTAAACTGCAAACAACAAAACAACACAATCAAAAATGGAGTATAGAACTAAACAGATAATTCACAACAGAAGACTATTGAAGGGCTGATAAGCACTTAAATATATGTTCAAAGTTCTTAGTCATCAGGGAAATGCAAATAAAAACAACAATGAGATTCTACCTCATACCAATCAGAATGCGTAAAATCAAAAACTCAGGTGACAGCAATGCTGGCAAGGATGTGGAGAAAGCAAAACACTCCTCTATTTCTGCTGGAATTGAAAATTTATACAACCACTCTGGAAATCAATCCTGAGGTTCCTCAGAATATTGGAAATAGATCTACCTGAAGACCAAGCTATAGCACTCTTGGGCTTATACCCAAAAGTTGCCGCACCATGTTACAGCAGCACTTGTTCCACTATGTTCATATTTGCCTTATTTGTGATAGCCAGAAGCTGGAACAAATCCAGATGTCGTCCAGCAAAAGAATGGATACAGAAAATGTGGTTTAAGTACACGTTGAAATACTACATAACTATTAAGAATGAGGACATCCAGAGATTTGCAGGTAAATGGATGGAAATAGAAAATACTATCCTGAGTAAAGTAACTCAAACCCCAAAAACATGCATGGTGTGTTCTCAGTAATAAGAGGATGTAAACCAAAAAATGTGCAGAATTCCTAGGGTACAATCCACAGAACTCAAGAAGGTTAACAAACCGAAGTCAGAATTCCTCAGTTCCACTTAGAAGGGAGAACAAATCAATCACAGAGAGCAGAGGCAGGGAGGGGACAGGGTGAGAGAGGGACAGTGAGGGGGAAGGGGGAACAAGATCAGGTATTGGGTGGCAGGGGGAACAATGCTGAAGCCCTAGGGGCAACAGAAAGAATGGAAACAAGCAGGCTCAAGAGGTGGAGGTGGGGGACACTCTAGAATGTATCAGACACCAGGGAGGAAAGAAACTCTCAGGACTCAAAGGGAGGGACCTTAGCTGAACTGCCCATAAGTAGGGAGAGGAAACTTCTAGAAAGGAGGAAACTCCTGAAGAAAGACATGGCATCAAGTGGAGAAATGTGGTTGCCATCCACAGTCAAATGCTCTCACGCTGAATTGTTCCTATCTGAAAGAATTACAAGGACAGAAATGGGGAAATGACTGAGCAAAAGAGTTCTAGCAATAAGCTCAAATTCTGATCCAGCTCAGGGGAACACCCCAAGTGCTGACACTAATACTGGTATGCTTACAAATAGGGGCGCCTATCCTGAGTGTCTTCTGAAATGCCCAACAAGCAGCTGAGTCAGATGCAGATCGTTATATCCAACCAATCTACAGAAGCTGGTGATCGCTGAGATGGAATTAGGAAGTAGCTGGAAGAAACTGTGGCAAGGGTTGATCCCATATGAGGACAAGCAGGCTCAACTAACCTTGATTCCTGGGAAATCTCTGACACTGAGCCACCAACTAGGGAGCATTAACCAGCTGATAGGAGGCCCCCCACCTATATTCAGCAGAGGACTGCCAGGTCTGGACTCAGTCAGAGAAGATGTAACTATCTCTTGACAGACTTGGAGCCCCAGAGTGTGGGAAGGTCTTATGTGGTACTGTGAGGTCATCCTCTTAAAGACAGGAGTGGGTGGGAAATTTGGTACGTGGAATAATCATTGGGTAGAGCTGGAGGGGAATAAAGCCTGGACTGTTAAAATAAAGATTAAATAATCATAATGATCATAATCATAAAAACTGATCAACTGAGACATTCAACCTCTGCAACTGGACAAGTAGTAGATTCTTACTCTAGTAGACCACATGGAACCATTGTTGTTTTAGGGTTAGCACAACCTATAAGACATTATAAGAAATCATTGCCTTTATAAATGTATAGAAAGACTTATTGTATAAGTTCTGTTTCTAGCCGGGTGGTGGTGGTGCACATCTGTAATCCCAACACTCTAGGAGGAAGAATCAGGCCAATTTCTGAGTTCAAGGCCAGCCTGCTCTGCAGAGTAAGTTCCAGGATAGCCAGGGCTATACAGAGAAACCCTGTCTCAAAACAAACAAACAAACAAACAAACAAAAAACAAAACAACAAAACAACAACAACAACAACAACAAAAAACAAGTTCTGCTCCTCTAGAGAATCCTGACAAATACAGAAGGTAAAGCAAAGAAAGAGATCTTTAGCAAGTATACTTGGGAATACTGGAATACTGAGGTATTGCAGCCATCTGATGGTAATCATCAGAAATGAAAGTATAACGTGCTGGGGTATACTCGACTTTTAATGTTTCTAGGGAGCTGAAACCACATTTTTCTGAGGTCAAGGTTGTGATGTGTACTCTTGGTTACCACTTGAAAATATCTAGATAAAACAAGTATCAACAAAGGAGGACACATCTCTGAGATATTTTCTGATTGAATTTTGTTAATGATTTCTAGGCAAGAAAGGAGGGTGGAAGACATACACCCTTAATCCAGTTCCTAAACCAGGATGACACACCTTTAATCCTGGACACGCCTTCTGTTGGACAGTGGAAGACATATACCCTTAATCCAGATCCTAAACCAGGATGACACACCTTTAATCCTGGACACGCCTTCTGGTGGATGGGACATACACCCTTAGTCCAGATCCTAAACCAGGATGACACACCTTTAATCCTGGACACGCCTTCTGCTGGAGGTATATATAAGGACATGGAAGCATGAAGATTTACCCATTTTTCAGCTTCTCCTCAACGTGTTCACACATCCATCCCTACACTGGCATTGGAGACAAATGCTTCCAGTTTGCAGCCTATAAAGAACATCTGAGACTCTCTAGTGGGACTGCAAAACTAAAAGACTGTTAAAGTTTTTATCTTCAGGTAACCACTGCTGGATTAGTAGGACTGCACTCTGTAAGTACTTCCAAAAATTCCCTTTATGGCATGTATATATAGATACATTCCATAACTCGTTTTTTATTGGACATTTTATTTATTTACGTTTCAAATGTTATGCCTTTCCTGTTTCCCTTCCAAAAAACTCCATCCCTTCCCCCTCTACTTCCCCCTCCTTCTATGAGGTTGCTCTCCCCAAGGAACTAATACTCCTTCCTCACTCCCCTAACATTGCCACACTTAGGGCATAGAAACTTCAGAGGATAAAGACCCTTCTGCTTTTCTTTAGGGGGGGGCAGTGTTTCTCCTTATAGCACTGGCTGTCCTGGAACTCACTATGTAGACCAGGCTAGCCTTGAACTCAGAAATCCCCCTGCATCTGCCTCCAAAGTGCTGGGATTAAAGGCAATTGATATCATTGCCTGGGGTTTTTTGTTTTTGTATTTTGTATTGTTTTGTTTTAGTGTGTGTGTGTGTGTGTGTGTGTGTGTGTGTGTTTAATCAGGCAATCTTTTGGTACAAAAGCAGATAGAGCCATGGCTCCCTTCCATGTGTAGTCTCTGGTTGGGGCTTTGGTCCCTGGGAGCTCTGCAGGGTCTGGTTCATTGATATTGTTGTTTTGCCTATGCAGTTGCAAACTTCTTCGGCTCCTTGGATCTTTTCTCTAACTCCATCTTTGGGGTCCCTGTGTTCATTCCAATGGTTCCCTGCTAGCAACAGCATCTGTATTTGTCAGGCTCTGGCAGATCCTCTCAGGAGACAGCTATATCAGGCTCCTGTCAGCAAGCACTTTCTTGGCATCCACTATAGTGTCTGGATTTGGTGACTGCATATGGTATGGATTCCCAAGTAGGGCAGTTTCTGGATGGCCTTTCCTGTGGTCTTTGATTAACACTTTGTCCCTTTATTTCCTTTTTTTTCCCAAGACCTCTTTTGGAGAAAAGTTTATTTAAATCCATTAGCTAGTTTTTTTTTTTTTTTTAAATTGGTATATTTATTTACAATTCAAATGATTTCCCCTTTTCTGGCCTCCCACTTCCAAAAGTCCCATAAGCCATCTTCCTTCCCCCTGATCTCCCATCCACCCCTTTCCAATTCCCTGTTCTGGTTCTGCCCTATACTGCTACACTGAGTCTTTCCAGAACTAGTCCACTCCTCCATTCTTCTTGTACATCATTTGACATGTGGATTATGTTTTGGGTATTTCAATTTTCTAGGCTAATATCCACTTATTTGTGAGTGCATACCATGATTAATCTTTTGAGACTGGGTTACCTCACTTAGCATGATGTTCTCCAGCTCCATTTATTTGTTTAAGAATTTCATGAATTCATTGTTTCTAATGGCTGAATAGTACTCCATTGTGTATATATACCACATTTTTTTATATCCATTCTTCCGCTGAGGGATACCTGGGTTCTTTCCAGGTTCTGGCTACTATAAATAGGGCTGCTATGAACATAGTGGAACAAGAATCCTTATTACCTGCTGGGGAATCCTCTGGGTATATGCCCAGGAGTAGTATAGCAGGATCCTCCGGAAGTGACATGTCCCGTTTCCTGAGGAACCGCCAGACTAATTTCCAGATTGGTTTTACCAATTTGCAACCACACCAGCAGTGGAGGAGTGTTCCTTTCTCCACATCCTGGCCAACATCTGCTGTCTCCTGAGTTTTTAATCTTAGGCACTCTGACTGGGGTAAGGTGAAATCTCAGGGTTGTTTTGATTTGCATTGGAGAGGAACAATTTTTGGGTTTAAATTTTGTTGATAGGTAAGTTGCCCATCTCTCAATAGGAGGTTGTGCTTGACCTCTGGTTATGGGTTCTATAGTTTCTTACTATACTTTTTTTCGGTATGTCAGTTAATAGTATCCTCATTGGGTCCTGGGAGCCCCTCGCTTCCCTGGCTTCTGAGACTTTCTGGTGGCTCCTCCATGTTTTCCATCCTCCATTGATATACACTCTCTTCAAATTCTGAAGATCTATATGTCTACTGTCTCTTCCCATACCTGATGCTGCCCCCCTTTATATCCCTTCTACTTTCTCTCTTTCTCCTTAGATCCATAACATGCTCTACCTCCCTTGATTATTTTATTCTCCCTTTTAAGAAAGACTGAATTATTCACGCTTTGGTCTTCCTTCTATTAAAGCTTCAAAAGACCTGGGAATTGAATCTTGAGAATGCCAACCACCTTGCCTAATTCTCAATTTATGAGAGACTACATACCATTTTTGTCCTTTTGTGATTGGTTTAGCTCACTCAGGATAATATTTTCTAGTTCCATCCACTTCCCTGAGAATTTCCTGGAGTCATTGTTGAGTACAACCCCATGGTGTCAATGTATGACATTCACTGTATTCATTTCTTTGTTGAGGGATATCTGGATTGTTTCCAGCTTGCAGCTATTAAAAATAATGCTGCAATTAACATAGTGGATCATATATCGTTGTTATATATTGGGGCATCTTTTGGGTATATGCCAAGGAGTTGTATAGCTGGGTCCTCAGGTAGTACTATTTCCAATTTTTTGAGGAACTGCCAGACATATTTCCAGGTTTGTTGTACCATCTTGTGATCCCAACAGCAATGGAGGAGTGATTCTCTTTCTCCAAGTCCTTTTCAGCATCTGCCATCACTTCAGTTTTTGATCTTAGCCATTCTGATTGGTAAGAGGTGGAGTCTCAGGGTTGTTTTGATTTGCATTTCACTGATGACTAAGGATATTGAACATTACTTTAGGTGATTCTTGGCCATTTGAGATTCCTCAGTTAAAAGCTCTGTTACTCTCTGTAACCCATTTTTAATAGGGTTATTTTGTTCTCTGTGTTCTAATTTATTTATTGAATATATACTATATATACTATATTGAATAGATAGAGAGAGACTGGGCAGGCATGACTTATCCTTGATTTTGCTGAAATTGCTTCAATTTTCTCGCCGTTTAGTTTGATCTTGGCTACTGGTTTGCTTTTACTAGGTTTAGGTGTGAGCCTCTTTCTAGAGCTCAAGAGTTGTTCTGATTCTTCAGATTTATCTTTGAGAAAGACCAGGGTAAATCCTACCACCTACTATGTCACTACTTAGGGCATGAAGAAAAGTCCAGTTTTGTCCTGCTTAGACTTATGAAAAAGATTTCAAGGAAACTTTCTACATTTTGCCACATGTTTCAGTCAATATTTGGATGATTTTATTCTCTTCCCATAATTTTTATTATTATTTAATAATCATAAACAAAAATATAGAATTTTTTATTTATAAATTTATAAATTTAAAAAATATAAAATATTTTAAAACTGAGGGATGTTGAATGGTATCATGTAGAGAGTACCCTGCAGCTATGTTATATGATAATGTTAAGAAATAGAGACCTAAGCCAGTTTTCAGGCAAATATTTTCCATCTCTGCAAGTTAGAGGCAAAAGAATTCTCATTTTGAGACTAGATTGAAGTAGTAAAAGACTTTTAAAAAACCAAGTTGCCTTGTAACATCTTGGAATCTTCTTGGTGGGAGGAGGTCCCCAGTTTCCTGGGAGAGGGCTGGATGTTGAGCAGAACACCTAATAAGTGTTTTAATCAGTGATGCTTTTGTAAAGATACCATCACAAAACACCAGAGGATACTTTTTAGAGCATTTTCTAATTGATGAAAAGGTGAAAGATTGTACTAGCAGTTGCCAAGTTTTAATTTCATGTATTACAAGTTCCTGAATTAATTTCAAAAGTATACCTATCCATCCAAACTTTACACTTATTTTTTCAATCTACATGTTGTGACAAATCATATTGATGGTAATGATGAAGATGATAATTATGATGATGATATGATTTCTATTTTTCTTTCACTTTTTCTCTTTCTCTCCTTTCTTTGTTTCTTTGTTTCTTTCTTTCTTAAATATTTGATTTCATCACTCCATTTTTTAAATTTAAAATTAGATTTTTCTTTCATTTTGTCCATCCTTAGACCAGGTTCCGTGAGCTGTGTGGATATAATCCTAGACAATGTGGTCCTATTGTCAGTATGCTGACAGTGAACCTGTCTCTTTGCATTAGTCTATATTATTTGAGTAACTTGATGGGACCCCATAGAAGAAGAATACTAGAGAATGCAGCAGATTCCTTCCTCAGGGAGACTTGCCTGGATTCAAAATTGGCCACACCAGGTCATGTATTGAGATTCCCATTATTGAGATTACCATCATATGCACTATAACTCTCCATTGCAAGAGGTTTCAACAACACCATACAATATTATATTAATTTACAATCTTCATCCAAAACAACCCTCACATGAATTCTACTACTGCTTTACAAACCCACCACAATTGCCCCCAAAAATCCTATACCACATTCTCTTCCAAGATGGATGAGTACAATATTGAAGGTGCGCATTGGCCATTAAGTAAATGGTAGTAGGCAAGCTAACACACAAGAACCTAAGAGGCTGGTTAGCTGGGAGCACCTTCTGAGTTCTATGAGCCTGGGATGAAATGTTTAAATAAGCTCTCTAGATATGAGGCCCTACCCACTGAAAGGTATGGTCTACCAAATCATAGAATCATAACTTCTGACCACCTCAGGATGAGTTTTATACAAGGAGACCTCAGAGCAATAGAGTTGAATTTTACTTGACCATTCCACATTCATCAGAACCAAAGAACGTGTGAAGCCCTGGCATCCAGCACACATTTTCAGCCTTCTTTCTACCATGTAACTTCTGTCTGTCCACTGAATGTGTGTATTCTCAAGGACTTTAAGCTCTCACAGTGGCATATCTAGTTCAGCCCAGTGTTCTCCTTTTCCCAACAGTGTAAGAACATGGAGAGTTCCTACACCTTCTGTGAAGCCTATATGGAGATGGCAGAAAACACAGTTGCTTCCCAGCCAGGATCCTGGAATACCCAACCTTCCCCTATGGAGTCCAGCCAGCTTATTTCAGGTCAGAGCTCAGATATGCCTACCTGGAAACAAACAGTGATGGCATCAACATCCTGTAGCAACCAAGATGCAGCCTGTACTCTGAGTTCAACAGCACACCTGGGAGAAGCCAATGATTTCCTGTTTGGAGAGCCAAGTGAGACCTCTTTTTGGTACCAGCAAGTTGTGTCTGCTGAGCAGAAAATCTCCCCTGCAGGCCCTCAGCACATGCAGCTCAACAGCACCCCGAAGACATGCCTTTCTCATTCCCAGAAGAGAGCAGAACTTGACACCAGGGATACTCTCTACAATGAAGGCTACTGGAAGAGGACAATGAACTCTGACAAGACTCTCTTGTTCACAAATACAGAAATGTGTTTGAATCCCAGGATTAACTTTGGTAATCATCAAAAGGTGCTTTCAGGAAGTCATGCTCTCCAGGACCCAAATGTAGATCACTCCCTTGCTTCTAAACATGACCAGATTTTCAGTGGTGAACATGAGATGCCTTTCCATGGTAACCAGACCAACTACAATCAGGTGACACCAAGGAATGGAGGGCATCTGACTCTCTATGGGAATCAGATGACATCACCCAGTTATACACAGGCCCTTTATCCCAATCAAATCATAACATCCTTTTCTGAACAGAATCGTTTTAGGAATCACCAGGAGAGCCCAGTAGCTGACAATGAATACTATGGAGATCAGATGATACTGCCAAATGGAAACCAGGTTTTCTCTGAGCCTCAGATGAGAATTAACTGTGACCAAACAAATGACCAAATGAAATCCTTCAGTGTTCAGAATGTCTCCAAAGATCAAGAGAATCTCCTCAGTGGTGAGCACTCCCTCTCTGGGTATCATTCATCAGGGTACAGATGTGACCAGGATTTGACTGTGAATCACCAGGTATCAATTTCAATTGCTGGCCAGTCTTTCTATGAGTTTCAGAAAGAGACTTCCAGTTTTGACACAACTCTTCATGGGTATAAGAGGACAACATACAGTCCAGAAGAGAACCTGGCTAGCCATTCAGAGACAAGTCCCAGTTCTGAAGAGATATTCTATTTGGGTCAGATAAAGACCTCTTTTGATGAAAATGTCTGCCCAAGTCAGAATGGAACACCCAATCTGGAAGGAAGCCTTGATTGGCAGGTGACTTCACTTAGTCCCCAAGCCTCATATGTGGATGAAAACCCTTATCCTTCAAGTTCCCCTTTGGTCCAAAGACAACCTCAGGAAAACTCTTCAGCTTCCAGTTTGGTCCAGGTACAACATGCAGAGATGAAGTTAGACACCAAGACCAAGAGCCCAGTGTCCCGGAAGAACCCTCATCCTTTGAAGAGCTTCGCCTGTACCTACCAGGATTGTCAGAAATCATACAAAAAGTCTCACCACCTCAAAAACCACATGAAGAAACACACACGTCAGAAGGATTATGCCTGTGATGAGCCTGGATGCAAATGGAAATTCTTCCGCTCAGAAGATCTCAAGAGACACAAGCAAAAGCACAGTGGGGAGAGGCCCTACCCCTGTGACATGTGCAACAAAAGCTATTCCAGACCCGATTATCTCAAAAAGCATCAGAGGATCCATCTTCAAACATCACCCACTACTGCAACCTGAATGCCCACTCCCCTCCCCATACCATATCATATTACACTAACATATTTCTTCCTTCTTCTCAGTCACCATACCTGACCACTAATCAAGTACTTTGGGGATAATAGTGGGCCCCAGCAATGGACTCACTCAAATATTCCCAGCAGATTTTTTTTCAAGGAAAGCAGAGATGTAATGACAAACGTGTAGCTAGCCTGAATCAAAATTGTATACACTGAAATTTTATTATCAATTAAACATAAAATTATAAATACTTTAAAAAGTAGGGAACTTTTCATTGTCTCAGTTCACATTCCTGAATTTGAAATCAAATGCCATGTTCATAATAGGAAGACATAATAACTTCAGTGTGTTCAAAAAATGTTTGCTTGAAAATCACTAAAAGTGATAAACATGCTGCCTCCAACTCAAATATTCACAAAACACATGTGTGACAAAGGAAGTGAAAAATCTCAATATTATGAAAATCCAACAGTCCAATTGAACTAGATGTGGTAGGTGAATTCAGACAAGTGAAGAAGAGTCATTGTGCTTGCCCAATGCAAAATCTCAAATTAAAACCACACTCATGTATTATCATATACAATGGCAAATACAAAAACAAAACAAACACACAACTTTCCTCCACCCAACTTGAAAATCCTAAAGATAGACTATATTCTGGGTAATGCTCTATTTAACACATTCCAAAGGACAAAACAACAAACCAGAAATTAATTCCATCAGATAGAGCAGTGGCAGGGCCTGTGAGACTTTTTGTTTTTCTTTTGTATTTATTGTTTAAATTTTTATTAGATATTTATTTTATTTACATTTCAAATGTTATCCCCTTTCCACTTTTTCCCTCTTTTTCCCTCACTTTTCCACATGTGCAAGGACTTTTCCTCTCATTGACACCTGACCACCCCATCCTCTGCTACATATGCAACTGGGGCCATTGGTCCCTCCATGTGTACTCTGTGGTTGGTGGCTAAATCCCTAGGAGCTCGGGGAGTCCTCATTTGTTCATGTTGTTATTCCTCCTATGGGGCTGTAAACCCCATCAGCTCCTAGGGTCCTTTCTCTTGCTCCTCCATTGGGAAGCCTGTGCTCAGTTCAATGGTAGGCTAAGAGCATCCACTCTGTATTTGGCAGGCACTGGCAGAACCCCTCAGAAGACAACTATATCAGGCTCCTGTCAGCTAGAACTTCTTGGCATCCACAATAGTGTCTGGGTTTGGTAATTGTATATTGAATGGATCCCCAGATATGGCAGTCTCTGGATGGTTTTCCTTCAATCTGCTACACACTGTCTCTGTATATCCTCCCATAGGTATTTTGTACCCCTTTTAAGAAGGACCAAAGTGTCCACACTTTGGTTTTCCTTCTTCTTGAACTTCATGTGGTCTCTATTATATCTTGGGTATTCCTGCCTTCTGGGGCAATATTCACTTATCAGTGAGCATACCATATGTGTTCTTTAGTGATTGACTGGTTTAAGTCACTCAGAATGTTATTTTCTAGCTCCATCCATTTGCCTAAGAATTTCATGAAGACATTGATTTAATAGCTAAGTAGTACTCCATTGTTTAAAGGTACCACATTTTCTGTATCCATTCCTCTCTTGAGGGACATCCTGGCTCTTTCCAGCTTCTGTCTGTTATAAATAAACCTGCTATGAACCTAGTGGAGCATGTGTCCTTATTACATGTTGGAGCAATTTCTGGGTATAGGCCCAGGAGTGTTATATCTGGGTCCTCAGGTACTACTATGTCCAATTTTCAGAGGAACTGCCAAACTGATAAATAAATAAATGGAAATCTAACTACTGTGAAAAAGTTAGCAACTGAAATTTCATTTAGACACACTAAAAGAGGTCAATCTGTTTCCTTCAGTGGAGTCACACCAGACAGATCAAGCACTACAGGGAAGGCCTCATGTTCAGAAGTAGGTGACTTACCAAAAATGGGTTACATGTGATTTTGCATGTGTGCTTTTTTTTTAAATTACAGGTTAGTTTTCTTTGTTTTGTTTTGTTTTTTTTTTTGATGCTTTTGATTTTTTTTTGGTGTGTGTGTGCATTAATTTTTTTGTTTTTTCTTTGGAGAAGGAACTTAAAAGTTGGGTGGGAAGGAACAGGAATACAATCTGGAAGGAGTTAGAGGAGGAAAAGAATATCTTAAAAATATATTTAGATTTAAAAATGTTTTAAAGTATGAAGTATATTATGAAAATTTAAATATGTGCATTTCAATGTATTTTAATTATAAGGCAATTAATAAAAGTGCTGTTATATCTGTGATGAGTTTTCTTACTTGAATATTTATTTTTATTTAATAACTTATTTATTAAATTTCTCTATTAAAATAAATAAAATATATCCCTAAATCTATTGAAGTTAAAGAATTACATGAAATTCTGACAGTACAATGGTATGAATGATTTTCAAATTATATATGAAAAAAGATTGTAATTATTTATTAGTAATAGTAGATGGAAAACACCATATAGTCTTTAAGCAATTAATGAAAAAACAGGCAACAACAACAATAACAGAACATGCAAAGCCATTGAGATAAGAGATATTATTGTCCTGTCCAGAACTGCCAGGCTAACAGAATAGGTTTGATGGGAAGAAGTGATTCCAACAATGCAGCTACAGAGACTTGATGTCACAGAGAGGAATTTGGTCTTGTAATGATATCAACAACATTTTTTTCCTCCACTGGATATTTTCTTTATTTACATTTCAAATGTCATCCCCTTTCCAGGTCTCCTCTCTGGAACCCCTATCCCATCCCTCCTCCTCCTGCATCTCCACCACCCACTCACCCACTACTGCCTTTCTACCCTGGCATTCCCCTATATTAGGGCATGAAATCTATCAGGCACAAGGGCTGTTTCTTCCACTTATGTCCAACAAGGCCATCTTCTGCCACTTATGTGGGCAGAGCCATGGGATCCTCCATGTGTACTCTTTGGTTGGTGGTCCAGTCCTGAGGAGCTCCTAGATATCAAAACTCTTAAGTCTGTTAAATATAAAGTTTCAAATCTTAGCTAGAGTAATAAAGCAAGAAAAAGAGATACAGGGAATACAATAAGAGGGAAGAAGTCAAATAATATCTATTTGCAGGTAACATAAACTTATATCCCCCCCCCAAATAAAGGAAAAAAAAAGAAGACAGTAAACACCTGAGAAGAAAACTCTTAAACCTAGGGAGAGAGAGATGGTTCACTGGTTATGAGAATTTGCTGCTCTTGCAGAAGAATAGAGTTTGTTCCTAGAATGCATAGGATGTCTCATTATCCCCTGTATCTACCGTTCAAAGCAATCCAAAGCCCTCTTGTAGCTTTCTTGGGCATTGAATGCATGTAGTATACACACATTAACACAGACAAATCACTCTTGTATGTAAAAAAAAAAACAGTAAATGATGAATTATTCATTTTCTAAAACATATAAAAGTAACACACAGGTCAAACAGGATATATATATATATATATACACAAACACACACACACACACACAAACATACACATACATATGTCTGTGTGTAGCAACACTTAATGTAATAAAAGTGGACATAAATTCAAAAGATAAAATATATATGAGAGAGATTTGAGGAAGGAAAGAAAAAGGAGTAATAAAGGATGTACTGATGTTGTACATCAAAACAAAAACAAATACTAAAAAGAGAATATGTTACAGCTATTAAACACATTCTGCAAATTGTCAAGATAAAATTCAACACACACACACACACACACACACACACACAAAACCAAAAAATAAAACCCCCACACAATAGTCTTCTTAGCAAATAACAAAACACATTGAAAATAAATCCTATTCACAATAGTCTTTAAAGAGTGGCAATAGGAACATTTCTGGGTTAAAAACATTGAGATGCCTGTGTGACCCCATCCTTCCACCAGGAGCCTTTCCTGTCCAAAGGAAGAACAGGGGGAAAGGAACAGGGTTTGAAAGACTGGCCTTCCTGGGACTGCCCAAGCAGGGGATCCACCATGTCTGCAGATGACAAACCCAACACTCCTGCAGTCAAGACTCACCTGTTGACAGTAAACTAGTATGATAGATCCTTGGGAGGTCAGGTCAGCAACTGATCTATACAGATATGGATGCTTGGAGCCAACCATCATACTGAGCTCAGGGAACTTGGTGGTGGAGCTGACAGAACAGGAGGAGCAGAGGGAGATTGCAACCCTGTTGGAAGAACAATATAGGCTTGCATAACTACCCAGTTCTCCCAGAGTCTAGACCATCTACTAGGGAATGAACTTGAAGGTATCGATGGCACCAGATACATGTGTAGCAGAGCATGGACTTGCCTGACAGCAATGGGAGGAGAGGACCTTGAACCTGGGGAAGTTTAATGCCCCAGTGTGTGGGTATACTGCAGCAGTAGGCTGGGAAGAATGAAGGTGGGTGTAAAATCACCTTCACAGACACAAAGGGGTGGGGGGGTGGTTGTGGGACGGGAGATGTGGGATGGCAAGAATGTGGAGGGGTTACTGGGAAGTGGGATATCATGGGAAGGGTGTTTGGTGAAAGGGTCACCAGCAAGTGGGATATTATTATCATTATCCAAATGCTTCCTAGAGGAACTGGTATTCCAGGATTTCTGACACACAGGCTTGTGGCTGGGACAAGCCACAGGCAGAGAGAGAAAGACCAACTAACACCAGGGATAACTAGTTGGCAAGAGACAAGTACATGAACATAAGCAACAGAACCCAAAGCTACTTGGCATATGCAAAGTATCAGAACCCATTTTTTTTCCACCACAGTGATTCCAGGATACACCAACACATCATAAAAGTAAGACTCGATAATAACTTGGTCATGGAAGAAATAAAGAAATTAAAGACTTTTTAGAATTTAATGAAAATGAAAGCACAACATACCCAAATTTAGGGGACACAATGAATGCAGTGCTAAGAGGAAAACTCATAGGACCAAGTGCTTCCAAAAAGAAGCTGGAGAGCGCATACACTAGAATCTGAACAGCACACCTGAAAGCTTTAAAACAGAAAGAACCTTATACACCCAAGAGGAGTAGAAGGCAGGAAGTCATCACACTTAGGGCTAACATCAATGAAGTTGAAACAAATAGAACTATAGAAAGAATGAACAAGACCAGGAATTGGCTCTTAGAGAAAATCAAAAAGATAGATAAACCCTTAGCCAGACTAACTAAAAGGCACAGAGACAGTATCCAAATTAACCAAATAAGAAATGAAGGAGGAGATAACAATAGAAACTGAGGAAATTCAAAATATCATCAGAACCTACAACAAAATCCTATATTCAACAAAATTAGAAAATCTGGATGAAATGGATACTTTTCTAGACAGATTCCAGGTAACAAAGTTAAATCAGGATCATACAAATCTTCAAAATAGGCCCATAATCCCTAACGAAATATCAGCAGTCATTAAAAAAATTTTTTTTGGTTTTTTTTTGTTTAAAATTTTTTTATTCGATATATTTTTCATTTACATTTCAAATGATTTCTCCTTTTCTAGCCCCCGTACTCCCTGAAAGTCCCGTGAGCCCCCTTCTCTCCCCCTGTCCTCCCACCGACCCCTTCCCACTTCCCCGTTCTGGTTTTGCTGAATACTGCTTCACTGAGTCTTTCCAGAACAAGGGGCCACTCTTTCTTCCTTCTTGTACCTCATTTGATGTGTAGATTATGTTTTTGGTATTCCAGTTTTCTAGGTTAATATCCACTTATTAATGAGTGCATACCATGATTCACTTTCGAGTCTAGGTTACCTCACTTAGTATGATGTTCTCTAGCTCCATCCATTTGCCTAAGAATTTCATGAATTCATTGTTTCTAAAGGCTGAATAGTACTCCATTGTGTAGATATACCACATTTTTGCACCCACTCTTCTGTTGAGGGATACCTGGGTTCTTTCCAGCATCTGGCAATTATAAATAGGGCTGCTATGAACATGTATCCTTATTACATGGTGGGGAATCCTCTGGGTATATGCCCAGGAGTGGTATAGCAGGATCTTCTGGAAGTGAGGTGCCCAGTTTTCAGGGGACCGCCAGACTGATTTCCAGAGTGGTTGTACCAATTTGAAACCCCACCAGCAGTGGAGGAGTGTTCCTCTTTCTCCATACCCTCTGCAACACCTGCTGTCTCCTGAATTTTTAATCTTAGCCATTCTGACTGGTATAAGGTGAAATCTCAGGGTTGTTTTGATTTGCATTTCCCTAATGACTAATGAAGTTGAGCATTTTTTAAGATGCTTCTCTTCCATCCGAAGTTCTTCAGGTGAGAATTCTTTGTTTAACTGTGTACCCCATTTTTTAATAGGCTTGTTTGGTTTTCTGGACTCTAACTTCTTGAGTTGTTTATATATATTGGATATTAGGCCTCTATCTGATGTAGGATTGGTGAAGATCTTTTCCCAATTTGTTGGTTGCCGATTTGTCCTCTTGATGGTGTCCTTTGCCTTACAGAAACTCTGTAATTTTATGAGGTCCCATTTGCCAATTCTTGCTCTTAGAGCATACTCTATTGGTGTTCTGTTCAGAAACTTTCTCCCTGTACCCATGTTCTCAAGGGTCTTCCCCATTTTCTTTTCTATTAGCTTTAGAGTATCTGGCTTTCTGTGGAGGTCCTTGATCCATTTGGATTTGAGCTTAGTACAGGAGACAAGGATGGATCAATTCACATTGTTCTCAAGGGTCTTCCCCATTTTCTTTTCTATTAGCTTTAGAGTATCTGGCTTTATGTGGAGGTCCTTGATCCATTTGGATTTGAGCTTAGTACAGGAGACAAGGATGGATCAATTCACATTCTTCTGCATGCTGACCTCCACTTGAACCAGCACCATTTGTTGAAAAGGCTATCTGTTTTCCATTGGATGTTTTCAGCCTCTTTGTCGAGAATCAATTGGCCATAGGTGTGTGGGTTCATTTTTGGATCTTCAATCCTGTTCCACGATAGTGTCTGGGTTCCTTAATTGTATATTGAATGGATCCCCATGAATGGCAGTCTCTGGATGGTTTTCCTTCAATCTGCTACACACTGTCTCTGTATTTCCTCCCATAGGTGTTTTGTACCCCTTTTAAGAAGGACCAAAGTGTCCACACTTTGGTTTTCCTTCTTCTTGAATTTCATGCTGTCTGTGAATTATATCTTGGGTATTCCTACCTTCTGGGGCAATATTCACTTATTAGTGAGCATACCATATATGTTCTTTAGTGATTGACTAGGTTAAGTCACTCAGAATGTTATTTTCTAGCTCCATCCATTTGCCTAAGAATTTCATGAAGACATTGATTTAATAGCTAAGTAGCACTCCATTGTTTAAAGGTACCACATTTTCTGTATCCATTCCTCTCTTGAGGGACATCCTGCCTCTTTCCAGCTTCTGTCTGTTATAAATAAACCTGCTATGAACCTAGTGGAGAATGTGTCCTTATTACATGTTGGAGCAACTTCTGGGTATATGCCCAGGAGTGTTATATCTGGGTCCTCAGGTACTACTATGTCCAATTATCAGAGGAACCGCCAAACTGATAAATAAATAAATGGAAATCTAACTACCGAGAAAAAGTTAGCAACTGAAATTTCATTTAGACACACTAAAAAGGTCAATCTGTTTTCTCCAGTGGAGTCACACCAGACAGATCAACCACTACAGGGAAGGCCTCATGTTCAGACTGACCAACAATGGGTTACATATTATTTTGCATGTGTGCTTCTTTTTTTAACTGCAGGTGAGTTTTCTTTGGTTTCTTTCTTTCTCTCTCTTTCCTTCTTTCTTTTTTTTTGGATGCTTTTTATTTATTTATTTATTTTGTAGGTGTGTGTTGAAATTTTTATTTTTTTTTGGAGAAAGAATTTAAAAGTTGGGTGGGTAGGAACAGGAATAGAATCTGGAAGGAGTTAGAGGAGGAAAAGAATATGATAAAATATATTTAGATTTAAAAATGTTTTAAATAATGAAGTATATTATGAAAATTTAAATATGTGTAGTTCAATGTATTTTAATTGTAAGGCAAGTAATAAAAGTGCTGCTATATCTGTGATGAGTTTTCTTCATTGAATATTTATTTTTATTTAATAATTTATTTATTAAATTTCTCTATTAAAAAATAAATAAAATATATCCCTAAATTCATTGAAGTTATAGAATTACATGAAATTCTGACAGTACAATGGTATGAATGATTGTCAAATTATATATGAAAAAACATTGTAATTATTTTAATAGTAATAGGAGACGGACAATACCATATAGTCTTTAAGCAATTAATGAAAAAACAGGCAACAACAACAATAACAAAACATGCAAAGCCATTGAGATAAGAGATAATAGTGTCCTGTCCAGAACTGCCAGGCTAATACAGAATCGGTTTGATGGCGAGAAGTGATTCCAACAATGCAGCTACAGAGACTTGATGTCACAGAGAGGAATTTGGTCTTGTAATGATATCAACAACATTTTTTTCTCCATTGGATATTTTCTTTATTTACATTTCAAATGCCATCTCCTTTACAGGTCTCCTCTCTGGAACCCCTATCCCATCCCTCCTCCTCCTGCATCTCTACCACCCACACACACACTCTTGCCTTTCTGCCCTGGCATTCCCCTATATTAGGGCTTGAAATCCCTGAGGCACAAGGGCTGTTCCTCCCACTTATGTCCAACAAGGCCATCTTCTGCCACTTACATGGCCAAAGCCATGGGATCCACCAAAGAGCCATGGTTCTTTGGTTGGTGATCTAGTCCCCAGGAGCTCCTGTATATCAAAACCCTTAAGTCTCTTAAACGTAGGGAGAGATAGATGGTTCACTGGTTATGAGAATTTGCTGCTCTTGAAGAAGAATAGAGTTTGTTCCTAGCATGCATAGGATGTCTCATTATCCTCTGTATCTACTGTTAAAGGCAATCCAAAGCCCTCTTCTAGCTTTCCTGGGCAGTGAATGCATGTAGTATACACACATTAACACAGACAAATCACTCTTATATGTAAAAAAAAAAAAACAGTAAATGATGAAGTATTCATTTTCTAAAATATATAAAAGTAACACATAGTTCAAGCAGGATATATGTAGGAATATATATGTGCACAGACACACACATATATGTCTGTATGTAACAACACTTAATGTGATAAAAGAGGACACAAATTCGAAAGAGATAAAATATATACGAGAGAGATTTGAGGAAGGAAAGAAAAAGGAGTAAGAAATGATGTACTGATGTTGTACATCAAAACAAAAACAAATTCTAAAAAAAGAAATTGTTACAGCTATTAAACACATTCTGCAAATTATCAAGATAAAATACAACACACACACACAAACACAAAAGCAAAAACTGAAACCAACAAACAATAGACTTCTGAGCAAATAATAAAACACATTGAAAATGAAGACTATTCACAATAGTCTTTAAAGAGTGGCAATAGGAACATTTCTGGGTTAAAAACATTGAGATGCCAGTGTGACCCCATCCTTCCACCAGGAGCCTTTCCTGTCCAAAGGAAGAACAGAGGAAAGGAACAGGGATTGAAAGACTGGCCTTCCTGGGACTGCCCCACCAAGGGATCCATCATGTCTGCAGATGACAAACCCAACACTGCTGCAGTCAAGACTCACTTGCTGACAGGAAACTAGTATGATAGATCCTTGGAGGGTTAGGTCAGCAACTGCTCAATACAGATATGGATGCTTGGAGCCAACCATTGTACTGAGCTCAGGGACCTGGTGAGGGAGCTGAGAGAACTGGTGGAGCAGAGGGAGATTGCAACCCCGTTGGAAGAACAACATAGGCTTGCTTAACTACCCAGTTCTCCCAGAGTCTAGACCATCAACTACGGAATGAACTTGGATGGATCTCTGGCACCAGATACAGGTGTAGCAGAGCATGGACTTGCCTGACGGCAATGGGAGGAGAGGACAGTGGACCTGGGGAAGTTTAATGTCACAGTGTATGGGTATACTAGGCAGTAGGCTGGGAGAAGTGTAGGTGGCTGTAAAATCGCCTTCACACAGACAAAAGGGGGGGGGGAGGCAGATGTGAGATGGCAAGATTGTGGACAGGTAGCTGGGAAGTGGGATATCATGGGAAGGGTGTTTGGTGAAAGGGTGACCAGCAAGTGGGATATCATTATCATTATCCAAATGCTTCCCAGAGTGAACTGGTATCCCAGGATTTCTGACACACAGGCTTGTGGGAGGGACAAGCCACAGGCAGAGAGAGAAAGACCAATTAACACCAGGGATAACTAGTTGGCAAGAGGCAAGTACAGGAACATAAGCAACAGAACCCAAAGCTACTTGGCATATGCAAAGTATCAGAACCCACTTTTTACCACCACAGTGATTCCAGGATACACCAACATATCATAAAAGCAAGACTCTTATTTAAAATCACATCTCATGATAATGATTCAGGACATTAAGCAGGACATAAATATCTCAGTCAAAGAAATACAGGACAACAGCACCTGTGCTTGCCACTGTATCAAGTATCAGGCATAGCACTGGAGGATTAACAAAAAACACAGACATGGGTCATTCTGTAGGGAGAATGCCAAAGCTTTACTGTGAGTCCAGCAATATATATACTAGAGGCCAGGGAAGGGAACAGGAAAAATCAATTACAGCCATAGGTCAGGCACCTGGGAAGTCCATACAACACCAGGCAGGAGAGCAGGAATCAAGCTAAGCCATGGGATGTTTTGCTCTCAAGAAACCTGTGCAAACAGCTCATCTGGGGGCATTGAGCCAAGCTCTCTGGTTCCCAACAACAGGAAAACCCAGTTAAACAGTTAGAAGCCCTTAAAGAGGAAACACCAAAACCCCTTAAAGAAATACAGGAAAGCACAATCAAGCACAGGAAGGAACTGAGCAAAACCATATACGATCTCAAACATGAAATAGAAACAATAAAGAAATCTCAAAGAGAGAGAACCCTGCAGATAGAATACCTATGAACTAGATCAGGAGATAAAGATACAAGCATCATCAACAAAATAAAAGAGATAGAAGAGAGAATCTCAGGTGCAGAAAATACCATAGAAAACATTGTCAAAAGAGTCAAAGAAAATGCAAAATGTAAAAAGGTCCTAAGCCAAAACATCTGGGAAATCCAGGACAAAATGAAAAGACAAATCCTAAGAATAATAGGATTAGAAGAAACTGAAGATTCCCAATTTAAATGGCCAGTAAATATTTTCAACAAAATTATAGAAGAAAACTCTCCTAACCTATAG
The DNA here is from genome assembly GCF_947179515.1 of Apodemus sylvaticus. Lineage (NCBI taxonomy): Eukaryota > Metazoa > Chordata > Mammalia > Rodentia > Muridae > Apodemus > Apodemus sylvaticus. Next base: position 103,971,351 of record NC_067474.1, read on the forward strand.
AAATACATGCCCATGAACATAAAAGAAGCCTACAGAACTCCAAAAAGACAGGAGCCTAACAAAACTTCCTCCTGCCACATAATACTCAAAACACAAAATGCAAGAAAGAATATTAAAAGCAGTAACTGAAAAAGGTTAAGTAACAGATAAAGTCAGAGCATTCAGAATTACACCAGACTTCTCGCTGGAGACTACAAAAGCCAGAAGATCCTGGGCGGATGTCATACAGAACCAAAGAAAATACAAATGCCAGCCCATGCTACTATACCCAGCAAAACTCTTAATTATCATAGCTGGAGAAGTCAAGATGTTCCCTGATAAAAAAAATTTTAAACAACATCTTTCCATACATCAAGACCTACAAAAGATAATAGATGGAATCCTTTAACAAAAGGCGGGGAACTACATGCTAGAAAAATGCAAGAAAATAATCCTCTTTCAGCAAAGCCAAAATATAGCCACACAAACATATTTCAACCTTCAACAACAAAAATAACAGGAAGCAACAATCAATAGTACTTAGTAAATATCTCTTAACATCAATGGGCTCAATTCCACAATAAACAGACATACACTAACTGACTGGATGCATAAACAGGACCCAACATTTTGTTGCATACAGGAAAAGCCTCTCAGTGTCAAAGAAAGTCACTACTTTACATTAAAGGACTGGAAAACAATCTTCCAAGCAAATGGTCCCAAGAAACAAGCTGGAAGAGACATTCTCATACTGAATAAAAGTAACTTTCACCCAGGAATATTCAAAAAGGATGAGGAAAGACATTTTTCACTTAATTTTAAATATCTATGCACCGGATGCAAGGGCGACACATTCATAACAAAAATAATCTACTAAAGGTCAAAGTGTACATTGTACTTCACACTATAATAGTGGGAGACTTCAACACCTGAGTCTCATCAATGGACAGATCATGGAAACACAAATTAAACAGAGACACATTGAAGGTAACAGAAATTATGGACCAAATGGATTTGACAGATATCTATAGGGCATTTCATCCTAAAAGGAAAGAATACAGCTTCTTTCCAGCACCTCATGGTACCTTCTCCAAAATTAACCATATACTTGTTCCCAAAACAGTCCTCAACAGATAGAAGATTGAACTCATCTCATCAGATCACCATTGACTAAGGCTTGTCTTCAATAGCAAGAAAAACATCAGAAAGTCCACATACCCATGGAAGCTAAACAATGCCCTACTCAATAATAACTTGGTCTCGGGAGAAATAAAGAAATTAAAGACTTTAGAATTTAATGAAAATGAAAGCACAACATACCCAAATTTATGGGACACAATGAATGCAGTGCTAAGAGGAAATCTCATAGCACTGAGTGCCTCCAAAAAGAAGCTGGAAAGCGCATACACTAGCAGCTGAACAGCACACCTGAAAGCTTTAAAACAGAATGAACCTTATAAACCCAAGAGGAGTAGAAGGCAGGAAGTCATCAAACTTAGGGCTAACATCAATGAAGTTGAAACAAATAGAACTATACAAAGAATGAACAAGACCAGGACTTGGCTCTTAGAGAAAATCAAAAAAATAGATAAACCCGTAGCGAGACTAACTAAAAGGCACAGAGACAGTATCCAGATTAACCAACTCAGAAATGAAGAAGTAGGTAACAATAGAAACTGAGGAAATTCAAAATATCATCAGAACCTACAACAAAATCCTATATTCAACAAAATTAGAAAATCTGGATGAAATGGATACTTTTCTAGACAGATTCTAGGTAGCAAAGTTAAATCAGGATCAGATAAATCTTCAAAATCATCCCATCACCCCTAAAGAAATATCAGCAGTCATTAAAATCTATGAACCATAAATTAAGTCGAGGAACAGGAGGTTTTTGTGCAGAATTTTATCAGACCTTCAAAGAAGACCTAATACCAATACTCTTCAAACTATTCCACAAAAAGGAAACAGAAGGAACATATCTATTTTATTCTATGAAGCCATTATTATGCTGATTATTCTTTCTTGGCAATGAAATTTTTTCTATATAATCATGAAATTCATAAAATATCCTTTCATAGAGGACTTCATAAAAGATATTTTTTCTATTTCTATCATGTTTAATGTTCCAAATAGCTTTTTAAAATTCTTTGAGTGCATATTACGTTTAGTTTTTACTTTTAGAAGTTATTTTATATATAAGAGAGATTTAACTACTAGAAATCATTTAGATGACTTTAAAAATGTCAATACTGAGTTGTATATTTTAAAATAAATTTTATTAGTTCAAAAAAATTAATAATTAAAAAGTGAAACTTCATGAAACCAATACCCTCACACTACTAACAATCATCATGTGGGTAGTTAGATAACCTACAGTATAGAATTAGCACTTTAGCTGCTGTAATATATGACAGAGAGTTATTTCTATAGAAACATAGCAAGAATCGGGTGGGGGAAAGTTTAAACACCAAGAAAATAAAACAGCTAATATTAGCACATAGAACCAAATACAGAGTTCTCAAAGAAGAAATAAAAGGCATGAGAAAAATAATTTCCTATTTCCCATATGTAGCCATTAGGGAAATCAATAATAAAGTTGTGTTCTAATTTTGCCTCATTCCATTCAATACGTCCAAGTTGAAAAATGACAGCAATGGAAAGTGAAACAGCCATTCTGGAAATCAGTAGGGAAATTCTACAAAAAACTAGAATTAGATATAGCATATGATTTTACTGTTGTCGAGCATATACCCAAAGTGATATATATCCCACTATCAAGATGTGTCTTAATCTTGTCCATAGCTGCTATATTCACAGTATCCAGAAGATTGGGGAAAACCTGGGTGTTCATTAATGAACAAAATGAAGAAAAATACTATATATTTGGACAATTGAATATTGTTCAGCAATTAAAAATTTAAAATTTGAAATCTGCAGGGAAACAGATACCAATGGAAATATCCACTCTGGTTTTGGTAATGAAGACCTGGAAAAACAATGTTGAAATCTCTCTGTCATGTATGGACTCTAGCTCTGAAATTTCTATGTGTGGGTTATATCTTAGTGCTCAAAGAAGTTAGGAAACAGTAAAGACCTAAGAGGTGGGCTTACTAAGAGAGTGGAGGTAAAATACAGATGATATGGAGTGAAAATAAAAATAATAGAAAAAGAAGTTTAGGTGGAGTAAGTGATGGGACTGTAGAGTATAGATGTATGTAGAGAAGAAGGATAACTAACACTTCAAAAATCTATAATCTATGTAAATATAGAGAAAGATAGATAGATAGATGATAGAAAAAGAACTTTAAATGGGTACCTTAGTTGGGTTTTTGCTGCTGTGAATTGACACCCTCACCAAGGCCAGTCTTACAAAGGACAGCAGTTGATTGTTGAACTGGCTTATAAGTTCAGAGGAGGAATTCCAGTATCATCAAGGAATACAATGGCAGCATCCAGGCAGGCATGCACTAGGAGGAGGTGAGATTTCCACATCTTCATCTGAAGGTGGCTAGCAGAATGCTGGTTTCCAGGCAGTTGGGATGAGGTTCTTAGGGTCCACACCCACAGTGACACATCTATTCCAACAGGGACACAACTTTTAATAGTACCACTCCCTGGGCATAGCAGATACAAACTATCAAATTTCACTTCCTGGCCTACATAGGCTTGTTCATATACCTAGTCATGGCATAATACAAAATATATTTAGTCCAAATTCAAAATTCCCCATAGTCTTTAGCAGTCTCAACAACTGATAAAATCAAACAACTGTCCAAAGTTCAATGTCTCTTCAGTGATGCATCCAATCACTTAAGTGTAATTCCCAAAGCAAGGCAGGAAACTAGCTTGGCAAACTCCAAATTCTGCACTTCTGTGGCTAATGTCAAAGAAGTCTTCATATCTCCAACTCCTTTTTCATCTTTGTGGACTACAAACATTTCCTTCTCCTGGGCTTGCTCTACTCTCTGTTAGCAGCTTTCCTTAGCAGATAGCCGACAGATCTGGCATCTCAAACATTTTGGGTTGGCTAAGACACATTCAGTGCTTTAGCTTCTTCTTTAAATGTTGTGGCATCCCCAATTGGTCTCTTCTGGGCTTTTTCAAAGAGCATTTTTTGGTCTCCAACTCTGTCCCCTTTAGCAGTCTAAGATCAGGTTGATCCTCTCCTCTGCAAGGGATGTTCTTCTTGAACATTCCATGGTACTGGCATCTCCAATACATTGGGTCTTCTGTTGCAACTATGCTTCATCAATAGCCTCTCATTGGCTCTTCATGGTGCCAAGACTCAAATTCTTTGCATGACCCCTTCAATCCTGGGCACTAAACATCAACTAAGGCTGCACCTCACTAGGCCAAGCACATTTTAATCACTGCATTCTATTCCGTGGCCTCATTGGCTTATTCAAACACATGAATTATGTACCTGATATAAACAGTAAGTATTAGGGTGTGGATTCAATAAATAATCCCTGTCTGACTGAGATTGGTGATTGTGTGGTTTCTGCATCAACTCTCAAACCCCCAACTCCATGGCCCCTAAATGTCTTCCAAAGCATTACTACCCAGGGGAATGTTTTACATTACTAAGTTCAGATGCAGCACTAGTTACAGTCTTAGTTATCTCTGAATCACAGCTTCTTTATATTCTCAGAAAACACTGCACAGAAGATTTCAAATCAGTAAAATGGCCTCTTTTTATCACTATTAATTTCTTAGCTCTACCAGCCAGCATTGTCCCTGTAATCCTTTCTATATTTGAGTGTAAAGCTAGAGCCAGAGGGCTAAAGTTCTTGCAACTTGCTACTTCCTGTGGCTGGAACATGTCTCCCTTATTCTATTAAATCCTTACTACTTAGGATTTGCTGTCCTGGGACTTGTTTTGTAAACTCACTATGAACTCAGAGATCTGCATGTTCCTATCAAGTGAGTTCTGGGAATAAAAGTATATATCACCATGTCTGGTCCTAAGCATTATTTTTTAAACATGGAACTGCTTCAGTATTGGGGTGGCCTTGAACTCTGCCTGCCAGTGTTTTCTGAGTGCTGGGATTAAAGGCCTATACTATAATGCCTGGACCTAATGTCCAAAACATATAAAAAACTCAAAACAGTAGTGATGTTGAAATATTACAGATCGTCAGAAAAACCAGACAGTCTCAGATCTGATGCAACACACACCAGGATATTTAATCTGTTTAAGATAGCTTCCACCCAACCCCTCAACCTCTCACTGCCCCACCATCACAGAGGATGGTTTTGGTGGCAGACCCATGAATATGTTTCTGGGAAAGGCTTTATAGTAAGCAACAAACAGAGTTTATGTGTAATCATCGAATTGGAAAGTTACTGTGTCCTTTAACATAATTGCCTTGTGCTGGGAGTCATATCATAAACTTAATTTCTGCTCTACTCTGTATTGGTCATCATTAGGCAAGTGGTAGGCTTGTCACCTGGAGGGCAGGTTTGTTGGGGAAATAATCTGGAGATGTAGGTCTTGTTGAGTCTGTAAACTGCAAAAGCTCATCTTGTTGGAATTAGCATAGAGAATGGAACTAGGGACCAGTTTTGTTAGGGATCAATTTGGAGGCTGGACCTTGACACCAGCCTGTTAGTTTACCTGAGTTTAAAATTAGGTCAGGGTCTCTAAAATGGAGTCTGAACTTAAAATATTTGGTTTCTTAAGGCTAAACTGAAAATAACAAAACAACACAATCAAAAAATGGAGTATAGAACTAAACCGATAATTCACAACAGAACACTAGTGCATGGCTGACAAGTACTTAAAGATATTTTCAAAGTTCTTAGTCATCAGGGAAATGCAAATAAAAACAACAATGAGATTCTACCTCATACCAGTCAGAATGGCTAAAATCAAAAACTCAGGTGACAACAATGCTGGCAAGGATGTGGAGAAAGCAAAACACTCCTCTATTTCTGCTGGAATTGCAAATTTATACAACCACTCTGGAAATCAATCCTGAGGTTCCTCAGAATATTCGAAATAGATATACCTGAAGACCAAGTTATAGCATTCTTGGGCTTATACCCAAAAGTTGCCCCACCATGTTACAGCAGCACTTGTTCCACTATGTTCATATTTGCTTTATTTGTGATAGCCAGAAGCTGGAACAAATCCAGATGTCCTCCAGCAAAAGAATGGATACAGAAAATGTGGTTTATGTACAGGGTGGGATACTACAGAACCATTAAGAATGAGGATATCCAGAGTTTTGCATGTAAATGTATACAAATAGAAAATACTATCCAGAGTAAACTAACTCAAACCCAAAAAAACATGTATGGTATGTATGCAGTAATAAGTGGATGGAAGCCAAAAAATGTGCAGAATACCTAGGGTACAATCCACAGAACTCAAGAAGGTTAACAAACCGAAATAAGAATGCCTCAGTTCCACTTAGAAGGGAGAACAAATCAACCACAGAGAGCAGAGGGAGGGAGGGGACAGGGTGAGAGAGGGACAGTGAGGGGGAAAGGGGAACAAGATCAGGTATTGGGTGGCATGGGGAAAAATGCTGAAGCCCTAGGGGCAACAGAAAGAATGGAAACAACCAGGCTCAAGAGGTGGAGGTGGGGGACACTCTAGAATGTATCAGACACCCGGGAGGAAAGAAACTCTCAGGACTCAAAGGGAGGGACTTTAGCTGAACTGCCCATAAGTAGGGAGAAGAAACTTCTAGAGTTGACCTCCTGAAGAAAGACATGGCATCAAGTGGAGAAATGTGGTTGCCATCCACAGTCAAATGCTCTCACGCTGAATTGTTCCTATATGAATGAATTAGAAGGACAGAAATGGGGAAATGACTGAGCAAAAGAGTTCTAGTAATAAGATCAAATTCTGATCCAGCTCAGGGGAACACCCCAAGTCCTGACAGTAATACTGGTGTGCTTACAAATAGGGGCACCTATCCTGAGTGTCTTCTGACAGGCCCACCAAGCAGCTGAGTCAGATGCAGATAGTTACATCCAACCACTCTACAGAAGCTGGTGATCCCTGTGATGGAATTAGGAAATAGCTGGAAGAAGCTGTGGCAGAGCGTGATCCCATATGAGGACCAGCAGTCTCAACTGACCTTGATTTCTGGGAAATCTCAGACACTGAGCCACCAATTAGGGAGCATTAACCAGCTGGTAGGAGGCCCCCCACCTATATTCAGAAGAGGACTGCCAGGTCTGGACTCAGTCAGAGAAGATGTAACTATCTCTTGACAGACTTGGAACCCCAGAGTGTGGGGAGGTCTTATGTGGTAGTGTGGAGTCATCCTCTTAGAGACAGGAGTGGGTGGGAGATTTAGTATGTGGAATAATCAGTGGGTAGAGCTGGAGGGGAATAAAGCTTGGACTGTTAAAATAAAGATTAAATAATAATGATTGTCATAATCATAAAAACTGATCAACTGAGACATACATCCTCTGCAACTGGACAAGTAGTAGATTCTTACTCTAGTAGACCACATGGAACCATTGTTGTTTTAGGGTTAGCACAACCTATATAAGCCATTTTAACAAATCATTGCCTTTATAAATGTATAGAAAAACGCATTGTATAAGTTCCTCTTCTTGCTGGGTGGTGGTGGTGCACACCTGTAGTCCCAACACTCTAGGAGGAAGAATCAGGCCAATTTCTGAGTTCAAGGCCAGCATGCTCTGCAGAGTAAGTTCCAGGATAGCCAGGCCTATACAGAGAAACCCTGTCTCAAAAAAAAAAAAAAAAAAACAAAAAACAAAAACAAAAAACAAAACAAAAACAAAAACAAAACAAAAAAAACCAAACCAAACCAAAAAAAAACAACAACAAAAAAACAAAACAAAACAAAACAAAAAAACAAGTTCTGCTATTCTAGAGAACCCTGACAAATACAGGAGGTAAGGCAAAGAAAGAGATCATTAGCAAGTATACATGGGAATACTGGGATACTGAGATATTGCAGGCATCTGATTGTAATCATCAGAAATGGAAGTATTACTCGCTGGGTTATACTCTACTTTTAATGTTTCTAAGGAGCTGAAACCACATTTTTCTGAGGTCAAGGTTGTGATGTGTACTCTTGGTTGCCACTTGAAAATATCTAGATAAAACAAATATCAACACAGGAGGACACATCTCTGAGATATTTTCTGATTGAATTTTGTTAATGACTTCTAGGCAAGAAAGGAAGGTGGAAGACATACAAACTTAATCTAAAGTTCCTAAACCAGGTTGACACACCTTTAATCCTGGACACGCCTTCTGCTGGAGGTGTATATAAGGACATGGAAGCGTGAAGATTTACCCATTTTTCAGCTTCTCCTCAACTTGTTCACACATCCATCCCTACACTGGCATTGGAGCCAAATGCTTCCAGTTTGAGGCCTATAGAGAACATCTGAGACTTTCTAGTGGGACTGCAAAACTAAACGACTGTTAAAGTTTTTGTCTTCAGGTAACCACTGATGGATTAGTAGGACTGCACTCTGTAAGTACTACCAAAAATTCCCCTTATGGCATGTATATATATATGTCTCCTCCCCCCGCAAGTAAGCTGGCTGGCAGCTCCCAAACTCTTCTGATCGCTACCTCCGGCCTTTGTTCCTGTGAACAATAGGCTCCGCACCTCGACTACTGACACCACCCCCAGGTGTTTACCTGACCTGCCAGTTGAAGGCAGGCGACCCTGTGAGACCTGGAGCCAGGAGAATTCACAGGAACGCCTTTGAAGCGACCAAATTCTGGGGGGCGTGGTCGATCCCCCAAAATACTATATAACTTGCCTTAAATTTATTAAAACTAGTCTTGACCAGAATTCCCGCCTTGACTCATGTCTCTCCGCCTCCCTGTCCCTGTATCCTCAAAATTCTCTTAACAGGTAACCCGGTTCACATGTAGCTGCTGGCAGACTACATAATTGGCGCCCAACGTGGGGCAACCTGGTACGGGAGAATTTCCTGAGGTAACCCTATCGAGCGAAGCTTCGCAGAAAAGGTGATAAGGAATGGTATCCGTACGGTAAGCAACATAGAGGTCAAAAACTAGCGCTAGTGGAAAAATTTTTCTATTGTTGTGAGTGCTGAGGGATACGGGTTTTTCAAGCAAACTGTGTTGACCCGGCACAGTGGCCGCTTGGGTTGAAAAGACAGGGAAAAATGGGACAGGAAAGTTCGCGCAAAATTTGCGCCCGCAATATTCAAGAGTTGCTTCAGGCGAAAGGGATAGGGTTTGAAGAAGAAAGATTAGAGGATTTCTTGGACCAGATATATTCTTGTTGTCCTTGGTTCCAAGAAAAACGAACGTTAAATGAGAGAACTTGGGTGAGAATTGGTAATTCACTAAAGGCAGCCAAGGCAGACAATATCACTCTCTGCCTTTGGACGCTTATTAAAGATATCATAGATGAAGGAGGTTTGGAAGAATTAGGTGTCATTCAAGAAATTGAGGATTCTCAAGTAGAAAGCCTTATAGAAAGGATCCCTGTAAGAGAAGACTCTCCACACCCTAAGTCTCGTAAACACAGAGACAGTTCTGATGAGTCTATTGTAAGAAAAAAAATAGCTCATCCCGAGAAAGGAGCGACTGAAGTTCATGGAGAAGATTGGCCCCCTGTAGCACCATCTGCTCCGCCTATGACCTTGATGGCAGCGGCCCAGATCCAGAAGGACATGCAATTACAAAAGTTAGAGTTTGAAATTAAATTGCAGAAATTGTCTAATGAGTTACAGGAGCTAAAAAGGGTCTCTAATACTAGAGAGAACAATAACTCGGAGACCCGCCAGTCACCATTAGAAAGAATTATAAACCAGGCCCGCGGGGAGGGGCAGGATATGTCAGAAATCTTAGCTTTTCCAGTCCTTGAGATAGAAGTCCAGGACAATGTGATTAGACAATATCAGTCCTTGGAATTTAAAGTGATAAAAGAATGAAAGCTAGCCATAGCCCAGTACGGCCCGACAGCTCCCTTTACACAGGCGTTATTGGATACTGTGATAGAGTCGAATTTAACTCCACAGGATTGGAAAACGCTGTGCAAAGCCACGTTGTCGGGGGGAGATTTCTTGCTTTGGAGTTCTGAATGGCGTGAGGCTAGCAAAAGAACCGCCGCCACTAACACTCAGGCAGGCCATCCAGAATGGAATGCTGAGATGTTACTGGGGGAAGGCCTATATGAAGGAAATAATAATCAGATGGGTTTTCCCATCGCAGTGTATGCGCAGATTGCGGTGGCCGCCCGCCGTGCATGGAATCTTTTACCATCTAAGGGAGATCTTAGTGGAAATCTAACAGCTGTGAAACAGGCGCCCGACGAACTCTTTCAAGATTTCGTAGATCGATTGCTAAAAACGGCTAATAGAATTTTTGGAAATTCTCAGGCAGAGAATCCTCTGGTTACTCAACTAGCTTATGAGAATGCTAATGCGGCCTGCCGGGAGGCGATTAGACCCCATAGGGGAAAGACGGACCTAGCTGATTTCATTCGTCTTTGTTCTGAAATCGGTCCCTCCTATAATCAGGGTTTAGCTATGGCTGCAGCGCTGCAGGGAACCACAATCCAGGGAATTCTTTCGCAGAGACGAGGAAATAGAAGGTGTTTTAAATGTGGTAGTCTGGGTCATTTTAAAAGTGATTGCCCTGATAATAAGACTACTATAAACGGGCAATCAGGTGGTCCACCAGGAACATGCCATAAGTGTAGAAAAGGAAATCATTGGGTAAAGGGATGCAAGTCCAAAAATAATTTCCAAGGCAGACCCGTGTCGGGAAACGGGGGGAGGGGCCAGCCCCAGGCCCCGATGCATCTAGGACAAACTGTCTGTGGGGCGCAGCTGCTGCCGAGCCAAGGAAATCTATCTTTGAACTCGCCAGAGCTACACCAGGAAGTGCAGGATTGGACCTCTGCAGTGTATTCCAAGCCATACTAGCGCCAGGGATGGGTGTTCAGGTTTTGCCCACAGGAGTCTTCGGACCATTACCTGAAGGCACTTGGGGATTGCTGTTAGGACAAAGCAGTTCTACTGTAAAGGGACTGCAGATTTATCCAGGGGTCATAGACAGTGACTATGAGGGAGAAATAAAAATTATGGCTGCTTCGCCTCACGGTGTCATAACTATACCGGCTAATCAAAGAATTGCTCAGCTAGTTTTGGTTCCTTTACATCCACTGTCTTCCAAATTCATTAAAGATAAAAGAGGGGAGGAGGGCTTTGGCTCCTCCGGAGTGTTTTGGGTTCAATCTATCACAAATAAAAGACCTAACCTTAAATTGACTATTGAAGGAAAGAGTTTTGAAGGATTAATAGATACGGGAGCTGATGTTACAATTATTAAGGGACAGGATTGGCCGTGTAATTGGCCATTGACTGAGACCCTAACGCATCTCCAAGGTATCGGTTACGCAAATAACCCCAAACAGAGCGCAAGACTTTTAACTTGGAAAGATGCAGAAGGGAATTCAGGACAAATTCGGCCTTTTGTGATGCAGAACTTGCCTACTACCCTCTGGGGTAGAGACCTCCTATCTCAGATGAATTTAATCTTGTGTAATCCAAATGAAATCGCCTCTAAGCAAAAGACAGTGTCGGAGGAATCCGTACCTGCTCAGGGGCTTGGAAATGAAGGACAAGGCACTAGAAAGTTTAAAAACTCCCAGGCAAACCCTAACTCTAGAAGTCTGGGGCATTTTCAGTAATGGCCACTATCTTGCCTGCACCCCACGCTGATAAAATTCAATGGCTTAGTGACAATCCTGTGTGGGTTGATCAGTGGCCTTTATCTAAGGAGAAATTGGAGGCCGCATCTTTGCTAGTACAGGAACAATTAGAGGCGGGACATTTAATAGAGTCATTATCTCCATGAAACACGCCAATATTCATAATTAAAAAAAAAATCCGGCAAATGGAGATTGTTACAGAATTTAAGAAATGTAAATGAAACAATGTTGCCCATGGGAACCTTACAAGCGGGTCTTCCATCCCCCGTGGCTATCCCTAAAGGGTTTCATAAAATAGACATAGATTTAAAAGATTGTTTCTTTACTATTCCATTGCACCCTGAGGATTGCAAAAGGTTCGCGTTCAGTGTTCCTTCTATCAACTTTACAGAGCCTATGAAAAGGTTTCAGTGGACAGTGCTCCCTCAGGGTATGGCTAACAGCTTGGCTTTATGCCAGAAATTTGTAGCACAGGCCATCCAACCTGTGAGACAGAAATGGTCAGATATTTACTTTATCCATTTCACAGATGATTTTCTAATTGCAGGAAAAAATCCTCAGACCTTGCTTTTATGTTTTAAAGATTTACAGCAAGCCTTGGTCGCCAAAGGGTTACAGATAGCGCCGGAAAAGGTTCAGATCCAGAAGCCATATAATTATCTGGGTTTTAAACTTACAGACCAGGCAATTTTTTCCCAGAAGATAATCATCCGCAGGGACAATTTGAAAACTTTAAATGATTTTCAGAAGTTATTGGGTGACATTAATTGGCTTTGGCCGTATTTAAAGCTTACAACAGGAGAATTGCAACCTTTATTTGATATTCTTAAAGGGGATGCTGATCCAACGTCTCCTAGGTTATTAAATTCAGAAGGACTTTTGGCTTTACAGACAGTGGAGAAAGCTATTGAAAATCAATTTGTTACCTATATAGATTATTCTTTACCTCTGCATCTGCTAATTTTTAATACTACTCACTCGCCTACAGGTTTATTATGGCAAAAGGCTCCTCTGATGTGGATTCATTTGAGGGTGTCTTCAAGGCGTAATATTTTGCCATATTTTGAGCCAGTGGCCCAAGTAATTATGCTTGGTAGAAAGCAGGCGCTAACTTATTTCGGCAAGGAGCCGGACGTTATTATACAACCTTAGAGTGTAAATCAGGATGAATGGCTAAAACATCATAGCACAGATTGGCTGCTAGCTCAGATTGGTTTTAAAGGGTGTATAGACAATCATTATCCTCAAGACAAGTTAATAAAGTTTTTTAATATGCATGAGGTTGTATTTCCTAAAATGACATCTCTACGGCCGTTGCAGAGCGCACTCCTAATTTTCACAGACGGCTCGTCTAAAGGAAAAGCCGGATATTGTATTAACAATCAACAGGTGGTCGTAGAAACGCCTGGGTTATCCGCTCAGTTATCAGAGCTTACAGCAGTGCTGTGTGTTTTTCAAACTGTAAATAGTACGTTTAATCTTTTTACTGACAGTGCTTATGTTGCATTTTCTATACCGCAATTAGAAACCTGTGGCACGTTTAATTTTAATATGCCAGCTGGATCCTTGTTTTCACAATTGCAAGGTATCATTCTTGCTAGGAAAAATCCTTTTTATATAGGACACATCAGAGCCCACTCGGGTCTTCCTGGACCTCTGGCTCAGGGTAATGAGTGCATTGACAAGGCGCTAATAGGACAAGCCTTGGCACTCATACCCGTAGAATTGGCAAAACGTGATCATGATAAATTTCATCTTTCTAGTCATACGTTGAGACTCCGTCATAAGATCACAAAGGAACAAGCTAGAATGATTGTAAAGCAATGCCCCAATTGTCTCACTTTAGCACCAGTGCCCCACTTAGGGGTTAATCCACGTGGCCTTATGCCCAATCAAATTTGGCAAATGGATGTAACTCACTATGCAGAATTTGGGAAATTAAAATTTATACATGTTTGTATTGATATGTGCTCGGGACTTATTTTTGCTTCCCTGCATACGGGAGAAGCCTCTAAAAATGTAATTGATCATTGTTTACAAGCCTTTAATACCATGGGATTACCCAAGGTCATTAAGACAGACAATGGACCAGCCTACACTGGTAAGAACTTTATCTCATTTTGTAAGGAATTTAATATAAAACTTAAAACTGGAATTCTTTATAATCCAATGGGGCAAGGAATCGTTGAGCGTGCCCATCGCACCCTTAAAAATTGGCTTATTAAAACTAAGAAGGGGAATTTATATCCTCACACGTCTCCTAAATCACATCTTGCCTTTGTTTTATTCGTTTTAAATTTTCTCCAAATGGATGCTAAAGGTCAGTCTGCTGCAGACCGACACTGGCATCCAGCTACTTCCAATTCCTACGCCATGGTTAAGTGGCGGGATCCTTTAAATAATACATGGAAAGGCCCAGACCCTGTTTTGATCTGGGGAAGAGGGTCTGTTTGTGTTTTCTCCCAGGAAGAAGACGGAGCACGTTGGTTACCAGAGAGATTGGTAAAACAGGTAAATTCCACCCCCAAAACTGTTGGTAAGTACAATTAATTCAAAAGGCTGTTTTTCAAGCCCCTTCCCATTTACTTGGGAAGGTATGATTCCTTTGTGTTCTTGCAAATTAAGTTGCAAGCCAGGCCTCTTGCCTGAGGCCACTGAATTTCAATTAAACTAAAACCGGTTTGAGTTTCCAAGACTAACCAAACAGGTTGTTCTCTTAATATCCTTTTATATTTCAAGCAGATAACACTCAGAAGACGAAATTCCTTCAGCGATGGCTCCAGGTTGAGGATGGGTAGTATTATAGCCAGCCAGCGCTTATCCGGAGAGAATTTACTCTGCTAGTGGAATCCTCAGAGAGGAGGCTGCATGGTACTTGGAACTATGCATGTTTGTTAATATAACAAACATGGGCATCAGTTGAGGTGCGAGGCGAGGCACTGCAAGGGAAAGGGAAAAAAATCCTGGCTCCGAGTTTCCCTGAAAAGCATGCCCAGCTGCATGGGGGTTTGACATCGAAAGACTGTCCTTGAAAAAAATAGCGGTCTATTCCCCCCCCCCCTGAAAAAGATGTCCATAACGCTTAAGGGGGCTAGGGCCTCTGCTTTCACTCACTGATGAATGCCTGTCATCCATTGGATGAACTTAATTATTTCCACTGAGTTGTTTAAAATTAATAATTAAGGGGGAATTGTCTCCTCCCACCCCCCAACCCCCCCCCCCCCCCCCCGCAACTAAGCTGGCTGGCAGCTCCCAAACTCTTCCGATCGCTACCTCCCTCCCGCCTTTGTTCCTGTGAACAATAGGCTCCGCACCTCGACTACTGACACCACCCCCAAGGCAGTGTTTACCTGACTCGACAGTCTGAAGGCAGGCGACCTGCTGAGGCCTGGAGCCAGGAGAATTCACAGGAACGCCTTTGAAGCGACCGACTTCTGGGGGGGGGTGGTCGATCCCCCAAAATACTATATAACTTGCCTTAAATTTATTAAAACCAGACTTGACCGGAATTCCCGAGTTGACTCATGTCTCTCCGCCTCCCTGTCCCTGTAACCTCAAAATTCGCTTAACAGGTAACCAGGTTCACATGTAGCTGCTGGCAGACTACATATATAGATGCATTCCATAACTTGTTTTTTATTGGACATTTCATTTATTTACATTTCAAATGTTATGCCTTTCCTGGTTTCCCCTCCAAAAGACTCCATCCCCTCCCCCTCTAATTCCCCCTACTTTTATGAGGTTGCTCTCCCCAAGGACCCATATACTCCCTCCTCACTCCCCTAACCTTGCCACACTTGGGGCATAGAACCTTCATAGGACAAAGGCCCTTCTGCTTTTCCTTGGGGGGGGTGGGGGGGCAGTGTTTCTCTGTACAGCACTGGCTGTCCTGGAAATCACTCAGTAGACCAGGATAGCCTCGAACTCAGAAATCCCCCTGCAACTGCCTCCAAAGTGCTGGGATTAAAGGCATGTGTTATCACTGCCTGGGGTTTTTGGTTTTGTTTTTTGTTTTGTTTTGTTTTGTGTGTGTGTGTGTGTGTGTGTGTGTGTGTGTGTGTGTGTGTTTAATCAGGCAATCCTTTGGTACAAAAACAAATGGAGCCATGGCTCCCTTCCATGTGTAGTCTCTGGGCTTTAGTCACTGGGAGCTCTGCAGGGTCTGGCTCATTGATATTGTTGTTTTGCCTATGCAGTTGCAAACTTCTTCAGCTCCTTGGATCTTTTCTCTAACTCCATCATTGGGGTCCCTGTGTTCAGTCCAATGGTTCCCTGCTAGCAACAGCATCTGTATTTGTCAGGCTCTGGCAGATCCTCTCAGGAGACAGCTATATCAGGCTTCTGTCAGCAAGCACTTCCTGGCATCTACTATAGTGTCTGGGTTTGGTGACTGCATATGGTATGGATTCCCATGTAGGGCAGTTTCTGGATGGCCTATCCTATAGTCTTTGATTAACTCTTTGTCCCTTTATTTCCTTTGGTTTTTTTTCCCCCAAAACCTCTTTTGAAGAAAAGTTTATTTAAATCCATTAGCTACTTTTTTTTAAATTTCATATATTTATTTACAATTCGAATGATTTCCTCTTTTCTGGCCTCCCACTCCCAAAAGTCCCATAAGCCATCTTCCCTCCCCCTGATCTCCCATCCACCCCTTCCCACTTCCCTGTTCTGGTTTTGCCTATATTGCTACACTGAGTCTTTCCAGAACCAGTCCACTCCTCCTTTCTTCTTGTACATCATTTGATGTGTGGATTATGTTTTGGGTATTTCAATTTTGTAGGCTTATATCCACTTATTAGTGAGTGCATACCATGATTAATCTTTTGAGACTGGGTTACCTCACTTAGTATGATGTTCTCCAGCTCCATTCATTTGTCTAACAATTTCATGAATTCATTGTTTCTAATGGCTGAATAGTACACCATTGTGTATATATACCACATTTTTTTGTATCCATTCTTCCGTTGAGGGAAGACTTTCTATGACTCCTTCTATTTCTCCACATCCTTGCCAACAACTGCTGTCTCCTGAGTTTTTAATCTTAGCCACTCTGACTGGGATAAGGAGAGCCGGAGGTGAATAAATCCTGGACTGTTAAAAATAAAGATTAAATAATAATAATGATCATAATCATGAAAACTGATAAACAGAGACATTCAACCTCTGCAACTGAACAAGTAGTAGATTCTTACTCTAGTAGACCACATGAAACCATTGTTGTTTTAGGGTTAGCACAACCTATAAGCCATTATAACAAACCATTGCCTTTATAAATGTATAGAAAGACTCATTGTATAAGTTCTGCTTCTAGCCAGGTTGTGATGGTGCACACACACAGTACGTATTAGGGTATGGATTCAATAAATAATCTCGGTCTGACTGAGTTTGGTGATTGTGTGTTTTCTGCATCAACTCTCAATCCCCAAACTCCATGGCCCCTAAATATCTTCCAAAGCATTAGTACTTGGGTGAATGTTTTACATTACTAAGTTCAGATGCAGCACTAGTTACAGTCTTAGTTATCTCTGAAAAACAGCTTCTTTATGTTCTCAGAAAACACTGCTCTGAAGATTTCAAATCAGTAAAATGGCCTCTTTTTATCACTATTAATTTCTTAGCTCTACTAGCCAGCATTGTCCCTGTAATCCATTCTATATTTGAATGTAAAGCTAGAGCCAGAGGGCTAAAGTTCTTGCAATTTGCTACTTGCTGTGGCTGGAACATCTCTCCCTTATTCTATTAAATTCTTCACTGTTTATGATTTTCTGTCCTGGCACTTGTTTTGTAAACTCACTTTGAACTCAGAGATCTGCATGTTCCTATCAACTGAGTTCTAGGAGTAAAGGTATATATCACCGTGTCTGGTCTGAAGCATTAATTTTTAAACATGGAACTGCTTCAGTACTAGGGTGGCCTTGAACTCTGCGTGCCTCTATCTCCTGAGTGCGCGGATTAAATGCATATACTACAATGCCTGCACCTAATGTCCAACACATATAAAGAACTCATGAACAATAGTGATGTGGAAATATTACTGATCCTCCAAAGACCAGACAGCATCAGATCTGATGCAACACACAGCAGGATCTTTAATCTATTTAAGTTAGTTTCCACCCAACTCTTCCACCTATCACTGCCCCACCATCAAAGAGGGTTTTGGTGGTGGCAGACCCATGAATATTTTTCAGGGAAAGGCTTTGTAGTAAGCAGCAAGCAGAGTGTACATGTGTAAGCATCGGATTGGAAAGCTACTGTGGCCTTTAACATAATTGCCTGGTGCTGGGAGTCATATCATAAACTTAATTTCTGCTCTACTCTGTATTGGTCATCATTAGGCAAGTGGTAGGCTTGTCACCTGAAGAGCAGGTTTGTTAGGGAAATAATCTGGAGATGTTGGTCTTGTTGAGTCTGTAAAATGCAAAAGCTCATCTTGTTGGAATTGCCATAGAGAATGGAACTAGGGTCCAGTTTCATTAGGGATCAACTTGGAGACTGGACATTGGCACCAGCCTGTTAGTTTACCTGAGTTTAAAATTAGGTCAGGGTCTCTAAAATGGAGTCTGAACTTAAAATATTTGATTTCTTAAGGCTAAACTGCAAACAACAAAACAACACAATCAAAAAATGGAGTATAGAACTAAACAGATAATTCACAACAGAAGACTATTGAAGGGCTGATAAGCACTTAAATATATGTTCAAAGTTCTTAGTCATCAGGGAAATGCAAATAAAAACAACAATGAGATTCTACCTCATACCAATCAGAATGCGTAAAATCAAAAACTCAGGTGACAGCAATGCTGGCAAGGATGTGGAGAAAGCAAAACACTCCTCTATTTCTGCTGGAATTGAAAATTTATACAACCACTCTGGAAATCAATCCTGAGGTTCCTCAGAATATTGGAAATAGATCTACCTGAAGACCAAGCTATAGCACTCTTGGGCTTATACCCAAAAGTTGCCGCACCATGTTACAGCAGCACTTGTTCCACTATGTTCATATTTGCCTTATTTGTGATAGCCAGAAGCTGGAACAAATCCAGATGTCGTCCAGCAAAAGAATGGATACAGAAAATGTGGTTTAAGTACACGTTGAAATACTACATAACTATTAAGAATGAGGACATCCAGAGATTTGCAGGTAAATGGATGGAAATAGAAAATACTATCCTGAGTAAAGTAACTCAAACCCCAAAAACATGCATGGTGTGTTCTCAGTAATAAGAGGATGTAATCCAAAAAATGTGCAGAATTCCTAGGGTACAATCCACAGAACTCAAGAAGGTTAACAAACCGAAGTCAGAATTCCTCAGTTCCACTTAGAAGGGAGAACAAATCAATCACAGAGAGCAGAGGCAGGGAGGGGACAGGGTGAGAGAGGGACAGTGAGGGGGAAGGGGGAACAAGATCAGGTATTGGGTGGCAGGGGGAACAATGCTGAAGCCCTAGGGGCAACAGTAAGAATGGAAACAAGCAGGCTCAAGAGGTGGAGGTGGGGGACACTCTAGAATGTATCAGACACCAGGGAGGAAAGAAACTCTCAGGACTCAAAGGGAGGGACCTTAGCTGAACTGCCCATAAGTAGGGAGAGGAAACTTCTAGAAAGGAGGAAACTCCTGAAGAAAGACATGGCATCAAGTGGAGAAATGTGGTTGCCATCCACAGTCAAATGCTCTCACGCTGAATTGTTCCTATCTGAAAGAATTACAAGGACAGAAATGGGGAAATGACTGAGCAAAAGAGTTCTAGCAATAAGCTCAAATTCTGATCCAGCTCAGGGGAACACCCCAAGTGCTGACACTAATACTGGTATGCTTACAAATAGGGGCGCCTATCCTGAGTGTCTTCTGAAATGCCCAACAAGCAGCTGAGTCAGATGCAGATCGTTATATCCAACCAATCTACAGAAGCTGGTGATCGCTGAGATGGAATTAGGAAGTAGCTGAAAGAAACTGTGGCAAGGGTTGATCCCATATGAGGACAAGCAGGCTCAACTAACCTTGATTCCTGGGAAATCTCTGACACTGAGCCACCAACTAGGGAGCATTAACCAGCTGATAGGAGGCCCCCCACCTATATTCAGCAGAGGACTGCCAGGTCTGGACTCAGTCAGAGAAGATGTAACTATCTCTTGACAGACTTGGAGCCCCAGAGTGTGGGAAGGTCTTATGTGGTACTGTGATGGTCATCCTCTTAAAGACAGGAGTGGGTGGGAAATTTGGTACGTGGAATAATCAGTGGGTAGAGCTGGAGGGGAATAAAGCCTGGACTGTTAAAATAAAGATTAAATAATCATAATGATCATAATCATAAAAACTGATCAACTGAGACATTCAACCTCTGCAACTGGACAAGTAGTAGATTCTTACTCTAGTAGACCACATGGAACCATTGTTGTTTTAGGGTTAGCACAACCTATAAGACATTATAAGAAATCATTGCCTTTATAAATGTATAGAAAGACTTATTGTATAAGTTCTGTTTCTAGCCAGGTGGTGGTGGTGCACATCTGTAATCCCAACACTCTAGGAGGAAGAATCAGGCCAATTTCTGAGTTCAAGGCCAGCCTGCTCTGCAGAGTAAGTTCCAGGATAGCCAGGGCTATACAGAGAAACCCTGTCTCAAAACAAACAAACAAACAAACAAACAAACAAACAAACAAAAAACAAAAAACAAAACAACAAAACAAAACAAAACAAAACAAAACAACAACAACAACAACAACAACAACAACAAAAAACAAGTTCTGCTCCTCTAGAGAATCCTGACAAATACAGAAGGTAAAGCAAAGAAAGAGATCTTTAGCAAGTATACTTGGGAATACTGGAATACTGAGGTATTGCAGCCATCTGATGGTAATCATCAGAAATGAAAGTATAACGTGCTGGGGTATACTCGACTTTTAATGTTTCTAGGGAGCTGAAACCACATTTTTCTGAGGTCAAGGTTGTGATGTGTACTCTTGGTTACCACTTGAAAATATCTAGATAAAACAAGTATCAACAAAGGAGGACACATCTCTGAGATATTTTCTGATTGAATTTTGTTAATGATTTCTAGGCAAGAAAGGAGGGTGGAAGACATACACCCTTAATCCAGTTCCTAAACCAGGATGACACACCTTTAATCCTGGACACGCCTTCTGTTGGACAGTGGAAGACATATACCCTTAATCCAGATCCTAAGCCAGGATGACACACCTTTAATCCTGGACACGCCTTCTGGTGGATGGGACATACACCCTTAGTCCAGATCCTAAACCAGGATGACACACCTTTAATCCTGGACACGCCTTCTGCTGGAGGTATATATAAGGACATGGAAGCATGAAGATTTACCCATTTTTCAGCTTCTCCTCAACTTGTTCACACATCCATCCCTACACTGGCATTGGAGACAAATGCTTCCAGTTTGCAGCCTATAAAGAACATCTGAGACTCTCTAGTGGGACTGCAAAAGTAAAAGACTGTTAAAGTTTTTATCTTCAGGTAACCACTGCTGGATTAGTAGGACTGCACTCTGTAAGTACTTCCAAAAATTCCCTTTATGGCATGTATATATAGATACATTCCATAACTCGTTTTTTATTGGACATTTTATTTATTTACGTTTCAAATGTTATGCCTTTCCTGTTTCCCTTCCAAAAAACTCCATCCCTTCCCCCTCTATTTCCCCCTCCTTCTATGAGGTTGCTCTCCCCAAGGAACTAATACTCCTTCCTCACTCCCCTAACATTGCCACACTTAGGGCATAGAAACTTCAGAGGATAAAGACCCTTCTGCTTTTCTTTAGGGGGGGGGGCAGTGTTTCTCCTTATAGCACTGGATGTCCTGGAACTCACTATGTAGACCAGGCTAGACTTGAACTCAGAAATCCCCCTGCATCTGCCTCCAAAGTGCTGGGATTAAAGGCAATTGATATCATTGCCTGGGGTTTTTTGTTTTTGTATTTTGTATTGTTTTGTTTTAGTGTGTGTGTGTGTGTGTGTGTGTGTGTGTGTGTGTGTTTAATCAGGCAATCTTTTGGTACAAAAGCAGATAGAGCCATGGCTCCCTTCCATGTGTAGTCTCTGGTTGGGGCTTTGGTCCCTGGGAGCTCTGCAGGGTCTGGTTCATTGATATTGTTGTTTTGCCTATGCAGTTGCAAACTTCTTCGGCTCCTTGGATCTTTTCTCTAACTCCATCTTTGGGGTCCCTGTGTTCATTCCAATGGTTCCCTGCTAGCAACAGCATCTGTATTTGTCAGGCTCTGGCAGATCCTCTCAGGAGACAGCTATATCAGGCTCCTGTCAGCAAGCACTTTCTTGGCATCCACTATAGTGTCTGGATTTGGTGACTGCATATGGTATGGATTCCCAAGTAGGGCAGTTTCTGGATGGCCTTTCCTGTGGTCTTTGATTAACACTTTGTCCCTTTATTTCCTTTTTTTTTCCCAAGACTTCTTTTGGAGAAAAGTTTATTTAAATCCATTAGCTAGTTTTTTTTTTTTTTAAATTGGTATATTTATTTACAATTCAAATGATTTCCCCTTTTCTGGCCTCCCACTTCCAAAAGTCCCATAAGCCATCTTCCTTCCCCCTGATCTCCCATCCACCCCTTTCCAATTCCCTGTTCTGGTTCTGCCTATACTGCTACACTGAGTCTTTCCAGAACTAGTCCACTCCTCCATTCTTCTTGTACATCATTTGACATGTGGATTATGTTTTGGGTATTTCAATTTTCTAGGCTAATATCCACTTATTTGTGAGTGCATACCATGATTAATCTTTTGAGACTGGGTTACCTCACTTAGCATGATGTTCTCCAGCTCCATTTATTTGTTTAAGAATTTCATGAATTCATTGTTTCTAATGGCTGAATAGTACTCCATTGTGTATATATACCACATTTTTTTATATCCATTCTTCCGCTGAGGGATACCTGGGTTCTTTCCAGGTTCTGGCTACTATAAATAGGGCTGCTATGAACATAGTGGAACAAGAATCCTTATTACCTGCTGGGGAATCCTCTGGGTATATGCCCAGGAGTAGTATAGCAGGATCCTCCGGAAGTGACATGTCCCGTTTCCTGAGGAACCGCCAGACTGATTTCCAGATTGGTTTTACCAATTTGCAACCACACCAGCAGTGGAGGAGTGTTCCTTTCTCCACATCCTGGCCAACATCTGCTGTCTCCTGAGTTTTTAATCTTAGGCACTCTGACTGGGGTAAGGTGAAATCTCAGGGTTGTTTTGATTTGCATTGGAGAGGAACAATTTTTGGGTTTAAATTTTGTTGATAGGTAAGTTGTCCATCTCTCAATAGGAGGTTGTGCTTGACCTCTGGTTATGGGTTCTATAGTTTCTTACTATACTTTTTTTCGGTATGTCAGTTAATAGTATCCTCATTGGGTCCTGGGAGCCCCTCGCTTCCCTGGCTTCTGAGACTTTCTGGTGGCTCCTCCATGTTTTCCATCCTCCATTGATATACACTCTCTTCAAATTCTGAAGATCTATACGTCTACTGTCTCTTCCCATACCTGATGCTGCCCCCCTTTATATCCCTTCTACTTTCTCTCTTTCTCCTTAGATCCATAACATGCTCTACCTCCCTTGATTATTTTATTCTCCCTTTTAAGAAAGACTGAATTATTCACGCTTTGGTCTTCCTTCTATTAAAGCTTCAAAAGACCTGGGAATTGAATCTTGAGAATGCCAACCACCTTGCCTAATTCTCAATTTATGAGAGACTACATACCATTTTTGTCCTTTTGTGATTGGTTTAGCTCACTCAGGATAATATTTTCTAGTTCCATCCACTTCCCTGAGAATTTCCTGGAGTCATTGTTGAGTACAACCCCATGGTGTCAATGTATGACATTCACTGTATCCATTTCTTTGTTGAGGGATATCTGGATTGTTTCCAGCTTGCAGCTATTAAAAATAATGCTGCAATTAACATAGTGGATCATATATCGTTGTTATATATTGGGGCATCTTTTGGGTATATGCCAAGGAGTTGTATAGCTGGGTCCTCAGGTAGTACTATTTCCAATTTTTTGAGGAACTGCCAGACATATTTCCAGGTTTGTTGTACCATCTTGTGATCCCAACAGCAATGGAGGAGTGATTCTCTTTCTCCAAGTCCTTTTCAGCATCTGCCATCACTTCAGTTTTTGATCTTAGCCATTCTGATTGGTAAGAGGTGGAGTCTCAGGGTTGTTTTGATTTGCATTTCACTGATGACTAAGGATATTGAACATTTCTTTAGGTGATTCTTGGCCATTTGAGATTCCTCAGTTAAAAATTCTGTTACTCTCTGTAACCCATTTTTAATAGGGTTATTTTGTTCTCTGTGTTCTAATTTATTTATTGAATATATACTATATATACTATATTGAATAGATAGAGAGAGACTGGGCAGGCATGACTTATCCTTGATTTTGCTGAAATTGCTTCAATTTTCTCGCCGTTTAGTTTGATCTTGGCTACTGGTTTGCTTTTACTAGGTTTAGGTGTGAGCCTCTTTCTAGAGCTCAAGAGTTGTTCTGATTCTTCAGATTTATCTTTGAGAAAGACCAGGGTAAATCCTACCACCTACTATGTCACTACTTAGGGCATGAAGAAAAGTCCAGTTTTGTCCTGCTTAGACTTATGAAAAAGATTTCAAGGAAACTTTCTACATTTTGTCACATGTTTCAGTCAATATTTGGATGATTTTATTCTCTTCCCATAATTTTTATTATTATTTAATAATCATAAACAAAAATATAGAATTTTTTATTTATAAATTTATAAATTTAAAAAATATAAAATATTTTAAAACTGAGGGATGTTGAATGGTATCAAGTAGAGAGTACCCTGCAGCTATGTTATATGATAATGTTAAGAAATAGAGACCTAAGCCAGTTTTCAGGCAAATATTTTCCATCTCTGCAAGTTAGAGGCAAAATAATTCTCATTTTGAGACTAGATTGAAGTAGTAAAAGACTTTTAAAAAACCAAGTTGCCTTGTAACATCTTGGAATCTTCTTGGTGGGAGGAGGTCCCCAGTTTCCTGGGAGAGGGCTGGATGTTGAGCAGAACACCTAATAAGTGTTTTAATCAGTGATGCTTTTGTAAAGATACCATCACAAAACACCAGAGGATACTTTTTAGAGCATTTTCTAATTGATGAAAAAGTGAAAGATTGTACTAGCAGTTGCCAAGTTTTAATTTCATGTATTACAAGTTCCTGAATTAATTTCAAAAGTATACCTATCCATCCAAACTTTACACTTATTTTTTCAATCTACATGTTGTGACAAATCATATTGATGGTAATGATGAAGATGATAATTATGATGATGATATGATTTCTATTTTTCTTTCACTTTTTCTCTTTCTCTCCTTTCTTTGTTTCTTTGTTTCTTTCTTTCTTAAATATTTGATTTCATCACTCCATTTTTTAAATTTAAAATTAGATTTTTCTTTCATTTTGTCCATCCTTAGACCAGGTTCCGTGAGCTGTGTGGATATAATCCTAGACAATGTGGTCCTATTGTCAGTATGCTGACAGTGAACCTGTCTCTTTGCATTAGTCTATATTATTTGAGTAACTTGATGGGACCCCATAGAAGAAGAATACTAGAGAATGCAGCAGATTCCTTCCTCAGGGAGACTTGCCTGGATTCAAAATTGGCCACACCAGGTCATGTATTGAGATTCCCATTATTGAGATTACCATCATATGCACTATAACTCTCCATTGCAAGAGGTTTCAACAACACCATACAATATTATATTAATTTACAATCTTCATCCAAAACAACCCTCACATGAATTCTACTACTGCTTTACAAACCCACCACAATTGCCCCCAAAAATCCTATACCACATTCTCTTCCAAGATGGATGAGTACAATATTGAAGGTGCGCATTGGCCATTAAGTAAATGGTAGTAGGCAAGCTAACACACAAGAACCTAAGAGGCTGGTTACCTGGGAGCACCTTCTGAGTTCTATGAGCCTGGGATGAAATGTTTAAATAAGCTCTCTAGATATGAGGCCCTACCCACTGAAAGGTATGGTCTACCAAATCATAGAATCATAACTTCTGACCACCTCAGGATGAGTTTTACACAAGGAGACCTCAGAGCAATAGAGTTGAATTTTACTTGACCATTCCACATTCATCAGAACCAAAGAACGTGTGAAGCCCTGGCATCCAGCACACATTTTCAGCCTTCTTTCTACCATGTAACTTCTGTCTGTCCACTGAATGTGTGTATTCTCAAGGACTTTAAGCTCTCACAGTGGCATATCTAGTTCAGCCCAGTGTTCTCCTTTTCCCAACAGTGTAAGAACATGGAGAGTTCCTACACCTTCTGTGAAGCCTATATGGAGATGGCAGAAAACACAGTTGCTTCCCAGCCAGGATCCTGGAATACCCAACCTTCCCCTATGGAGTCCAGCCAGCTTATTTCAGGTCAGAGCTCAGATATGCCTACCTGGAAACAAACAGTGATGGCATCAACATCCTGTAGCAACCAAGATGCAGCCTGTACTCTGAGTTCAACAGCACACCTGGGAGAAGCCAATGATTTCCTGTTTGGAGAGCCAAGTGAGACCTCTTTTTGGTACCAGCAAGTTGTGTCTGCTGAGCAGAAAATCTCCCCTGCAGGCCCTCAGCACATGCAGCTCAACAGCACCCCGAAGACATGCCTTTCTCATTCCCAGAAGAGAGCAGAACTTGACACCAGGGATACTCTCTACAATGAAGGCTACTGGAAGAGGACAATGAACTCTGACAAGACTCTCTTGTTCACAAATACAGAAATGTGTTTGAATCCCAGGATTAACTTTGGTAATCATCAAAAGGTGCTTTCAGGAAGTCATGCTCTCCAGGACCCAAATGTAGATCACTCCCTTGCTTCTAAACATGACCAGATTTTCAGTGGTGAACATGAGATGCCTTTCCATGGTAACCAGACCAACTACAATCAGGTGACACCAAGGAATGGAGGGCATCTGACTCTCTATGGGAATCAGATGACATCACCCAGTTATACACAGGCCCTTTATCCCAATCAAATCATAACATCCTTTTCTGAACAGAATCGTTTTAGGAATCACCAGGAGAGCCCAGTAGCTGACAATGAATACTATGGAGATCAGATGATACTGCCAAATGGAAACCAGGTATTCTCTGAGCCTCAGATGAGAATTAACTGTGACCAAACAAATGACCAAATGAAATCCTTCAGTGTTCAGAATGTCTCCAAAGATCAAGAGAATCTCCTCAGTGGTGAGCACTCCCTCTCTGGGTATCATTCATCAGGGTACAGATGTGACCAGGATTTGACTGTGAATCACCAGGTATCAATTTCAATTGCTGGCCAGTCTTTCTATGAGTTTCAGAAAGAGACTTCCAGTTTTGACACAACTCTTCATGGGTATAAGAGGACAACATACAGTCCAGAAGAGAACCTGGCTAGCCATTCAGAGACAAGTCCCAGTTCTGAAGAGATATTCTATTTGGGTCAGATAAAGACCTCTTTTGATGAAAATGTCTGCCCAAGTCAGAATGGAACACCCAATCTGGAAGGAAGCCTTGATTGGCAGGTGACTTCACTTAGTCCCCAAGCCTCATATGTGGATGAAAACCCTTATCCTTCAAGTTCCCCTTTGGTCCAAAGACAACCTCAGGAAAACTCTTCAGCTTCCAGTTTGGTCCAGGTACAACATGCAGAGATGAAGTTAGACACCAAGACCAAGAGCCCAGTGTCCCGGAAGAACCCTCATCCTTTGAAGAGCTTCGCCTGTACCTACCAGGATTGTCAGAAATCATACAAAAAGTCTCACCACCTCAAAAACCACATGAAGAAACACACACGTCAGAAGGATTATGCCTGTGATGAGCCTGGATGCAAATGGAAATTCTTCCGCTCAGAAGATCTCAAGAGACACAAGCAAAAGCACAGTGGGGAGAGGCCCTACCCCTGTGACATGTGCAACAAAAGCTATTCCAGACCCGATTATCTCAAAAAGCATCAGAGGATCCATCTTCAAACATCACCCACCACTGCAACCTGAATGCCCACTCCCCTCCCCATACCATATCATATTACACTAACATATTTCTTCCTTCTTCTCAGTCACCATACCTGACCACTAATCAAGTACTTTGGGGATAATAGTGGGCCCCAGCAATGGACTCACTCAAATATTCCCAGCAGATTTTTTTTCAAGGAAAGCAGAGATGTAATGACAAACGTGTAGCTAGCCTGAATCAAAATTGTATACACTGAAATTTTATTATCAATTAAACATAAAATTATAAATACTTTAAAAAGTAGGGAACTTTTCATTGTCTCAGTTCACATTCCTGAATTTGAAATCAAATGCCATGTTCATAATAGGAAGACATAATAACTTCAGTGTGTTCAAAAAATGTTTGCTTGAAAATCACTAAAAGTGATAAACATGCTGCCTCCAACTCAAATATTCACAAAACACATGTGTGACAAAGGAAGTGAAAAATCTCAATATTATGAAAATCCAACAGTCCAATTGAACTAGATGTGGAGATATTTCCCTGAAGAAATTTAGGTGAATTCAGACAAGTGAAGAAGAGTCATTGTGCTTGCCCAATGCAAAATCTCAAATTAAAACCACACTCATGTATCATCATATACAATGGCAAATACAAAAACAAAACAAACACACAACTTTCCTTCAGCCAAATTGAAAATCCTAATGATAGACTATATTCTGGGTAATGCTCCATTTTACACATTCCAGAGGACAAAACAACAAACCAGAAATTGACTCCATCAGATAGATCAGTGGCCGTGCCTGTGAGAATTTTTGTTTTTCTTTTGTATTTATTGTTTAAATTTTTATTAGATATTTATTTTATTTACATTTCAAATGTTATCCCCTTTCCACTTTTTCCCTCTTTTTCCCTCACTTTTCCACATGTGCAAGGACTTTTCCTCTCATTGACACCTGACCACCCCATCCTCTGCTACATATGCAACTGGGGCCATTGGTCCCTCCATGTGTACTCTGTGGTTGGTGGCTAAATCCCTAGGAGCTCGGGGAGTCCTGATTTGTTCTTGTTGTTGTTCCTCCTATGGGGCTGTAAACCCCATCAGCTCCTAGGGTCCTTTCTCTAGCTCCTCCATTGTGAAGCCTGTGCTCAGTTCAATGGTAGGCTAAGAGCATCCACACTGTATTTGGCAGGCACTGGCAAAACCCCTCAGAAGACAACTATATCAGGCTCCTGTCAGCTAGAACTTCTTGGCATCCACAATAGTGTCTGGGTTTGGTAATTGTATATTGAATGGATCCCCAGATATGGCAGTCTCTGGATGGTTTTCCTTCAATCTTCTACACACTGTCTCTGTATTTCCTCCCATAGGTATTTTGTACCCCTTTTAAGAAGGACCAAAGTGTCCACACTTTGGTTTTCCTTCTTCTTGAACTTCATGTGGTCTCTATTATATCTTGGGTATTCCTGCCTTCTGGGGCAATATTCACTTATCAGTGAGCATACCATATGTGTTCTTTAGTGATTGACTGGTTTAAGTCACTCAGAATGTTATTTTCTAGCTCCATCAGTTTGCCTAAGAATTTCATGAAGACATCGATTTAATAGCTAAGTAGCACTCCATTGTTTAAAGGTACCACATTTTCTGTATCCAGTCCTATCTTGAGGGACATCCTGGCTCTTTCCAGGTTCTGTCTGTTATAAATAAACCTGCTATGAACCTAGTGGAGCATGTGTCCTTATTACATGTTGGAGCAACTTCTGGGTATATGCCCAGGAGTGTTATATCTGGGTCCTCAGGTACTACTATGTCCAATTTTCAGACGAACTGCCAAACTGATAAATAAATAAATGGAAATCTAACTACTGAGAAAAAGTTAGCAACTGAAATTTCATTTAGACACACTAAAAGAGATCAATCTGTTTTCTTCAGTGGAGTCACACCAGTCAGATCAAGCACTACAGGGAAGGCCTCATGTACAGAAGTAGGTGACTTACCAAAAATGGGTTACATGTTGTTTTGCATGTGTGTGTGTGTGTGTGTTTTTTTAATTACAGGTTAGTTTTCTTTGTTCTTTTTTTGATGCTTTTGATTTTTTTTTTTTTGGTGTGTGTGTGCATTAATTTTTTTGTTTTTTCTTTGGAGAAGGAACTTAAAAGTTGGGTGGGTAGGAACAGGAATAGAATCTGGAAGGAGTTAGAGGAGGAAAAGAATATCTTAAAAATATATTTAGATTTAAAAATGTTTTAAATTATGAAGTATATTATGAAAATTGAATATGTGTAGTTCAATGTATTTTAATTACATGGCAATTAATAAAAGTGCTGTTATATCTGTGATGAGTTTTCTTACTTGAATATTTATTTTTATTTAATGACTTATTTATTAAATTTCTCTATTAAAAATAAATACAATATATCCCTACATTCATTGAAGTTAAAGAATTACATGAAATTCTGACAGTACAATGGTATGAATGATTGTCAAATTATATATGAAAAAAGATTGTAATTATTTATTAGTAATAGTAGATGGAAAACACCATATAGTCTTTAAGCAATTAATGAAAAAACAGGCAACAACAACAATAACAGAACATGCAAAGCCATTGAGATAAGAGATATTAGTGTCCTGTCCAGAACTTCCAGGCTAACAGAATAGGTTTGATGGGAAGAAGTGATTCCAACAATGCAGCTACAGAGACATGATGTCACAGAGAGGAATTTGGTCCTGTAATATCAACAACATTTTTTCCTCCACTGGATATTTTCTTTATTTACATTTCAAATGTCATCCCCTTTCCAGGTCTCCTCTCTGGAACCCCTATCCCATCCCTCCTCCTCCTGCATCTCCACCACCCACACACCCACTACTGCCTTTCTGCCCTGGCCTTCCCCTATATTAGGGCATGAAATCTCTCAGGCACAAGGGCTGTTTCTTCCACTTATGTCCAACAAGGCCATCTTCTGCCACTTATGTGGGCAGAGCCATGGGATCCTCCATGTGTACTCTTTGCTTGGTGGTCTAGTCCTGAGGAGCTCCTAGATATCAAAACTCTTAAGTCTGTTAAATATAAAGTTTCAAATCTTAGATAGAGTAATAAAGCAAGAAAAAGAGATACAGGGAATACAATAAGAGGGAAGAAGTCAAATAATATCTATTTGCAGGTAACATAAACTTATACCCCCCAAAAAAAGGAAAAAAAAAAAAAAGAAGACAGTAAACACCTGAGAAGAAAACTCTTAAACCTAGGGAGAGAGAGATGGTTCACTGGTTATGAGAATTTGCTGTTCTTGCAGAAGAAAAGAGTTTGTTCCTAGAATGCATAGGATGTCTCATTATGCCCTGTATCTACCGTTCAAGGCAATCCAAAGCCCTCTTCTAGCTTTCTTGGGCATTGAATGCATGTAGTATACACACATTAACACAGACAAATCACTCTTGTATGTAAAAAAAAACAGTAAATGATGAAATATTCATTTTCTAAAACATATAAAAGTAACACACAGGTCAAACAGGATACATATATATATATATATATATATATATATATATATATACACACACACACACACACACACACACAAACATACACACACATATGTCTGTATGTAGCAACACTTAATGTAATAAAAGAGGACATAAATTTGAAAGAGATAAAATATATATGAGAGAGATTTGAGGAAGGAAAGAAAACGGAGTAAGAAATGATGTACTGATGTTGTACATCAAAACAAAAACAAATACTAAAAAGAGAATATGTTACAGCTATTAAACACATTCTGCAAATTGTCAAGATAAAATTCAACACACACACACACACATAAAACCAAAAAATAAAACCCCCACACAATAGTCTTCTTAGCGAATAACAAAACACATTGAAAATAAATCCTATTCACAATAGTCTTTAAAGAGTGGCAATAGGAACATTTCTGGGTTAAAAACATTGAGATGCCTGTGTGACCCCATCCTTCCACCAGGAGCCTTTCCTGTCCAAAGGAAGAACAGAGGGAAAGGAACAGAGATTGAAAGACTGGCCTTCCTGGGACTGCCCAAGCAGGGGATCCATCATGTCTGCAGATGACAAACCAAACACTCCTGCAGTCAAGACTCACCTGCTGACAGTAAACTAGTATGATAGATCCTTGGGAGGTCAGGTCAGCAACTGATCAATACAGATATGGATGCTTGGAGCCATACTGAGCTCAGGGAACCTGGTGATGGAGCTGACAGAACAGGAGGAGCAGAGGGAGATTGCAACATTGTTGGAAGAACAATATAGGCTTGCATAACTACCCAGTTCTCCCAGAGTCTAGACCATCTACTAGGGAATGAACTTGAAGGTATCGATGGCACCAGATACATGTGTAGCAGAGTATGGACTTGCCTGACAGTAATGGGAGGAGAGGACCTTGGACCTGGGGAAGTTTAATGCCCCAGTGTATGGGTATACTGCAGCAGTAGGCTGGGAAGAATGTAGAGGGGTGGGGGGTGGGGGTGGGACGGGAGATGTGGGATGGCAAGATTATGGAAAGGTTACTGGGAAGTGGGATATCATGGGAAAGGTGTTTAGTGAAAGGGTGACCAGCAAGTGTGATATCATTATCATTATCCAAATGCTTCCTAGAGGGAACTGGTATCCCAGGATTTCTGACACACAGGCTTGTGGGAGGGACAAGCCACAGGAAGAGAGAGAAAGACCAACTAACACCAGGGATAACTAGTTGTCAAGAGGCAAGTACAGGAACATAAGCAACAGAACCCAAAGCTACTTGGCATATGCAAAGTATCAGAACCCATTTTTTTTTCCACCACAGTGATTCCAGGAAACACCAACAAATCATAAAAGCAAGACTCTTATTTAAAATCACATCTCATGATAATGATTCAGGACATTAAGCAGGACATAAATATCTCAGTCAAAGAAATACAGGACAACAGTACCTGAACTGCAACTGTACACAGGATCAGGCATAGCACTGGGGGATTAACAAAAAACACAGGCATGGGTCATTCTGTAAGGAGAATGCCAAAGCTTTAATGTGAGTCCAGCAATATATATACTAGAGGCCAGGGAAGGGAACAGGAAAAATCAATTATAGCCATAAGCCAGGCAGCTGGGAAGTCCATACAACACCAGGCAGGAGGGCAGGAATCAAGCTAAGCCATGGGATGTTTTGCTCTCAAGAAACCTGTGCAAACAGCTCATCTGGGGGCATTGAGCCAAGCTCCCTGGTTCCCAACAACAGGAAAACCCAGTTAAACAGTTAGAAGCCCTTAAAGAGGAAACACAAAAACCCCTTAAAAAACACAGGAAAGCACAATCAAGCAGATGAAGGAATTTAGCAAAACCATATACGATCTCAAACACGAAATAGAAACAATAAAGAAATCTCAAAGAGAGACCACCATGGAGATAGAATACCTAGGAACTAGATCAGGAGATAAAGATACAAGCATCATCAACAAAATACAAGAGATAGAAGAGAGAATCTCGGGTGCAGAACATTACATAGAAAACATTGTCACAAGAGTCAAAGAAAATGCAAAATCTAAAAAGCTCCTAAGCCAAAACATCTGGGAAATCCAGGACACAATAAAAAGAAAAAAACCTAAGAATAATAGGTATAGAAGAAACTGAAGATTCCCAATTTAAAGGGCCAGTAAATATTTTCAACAAAATTATAGAAGAAAACTTTCCTAACCTATAGAAATAGATGCCCATGAACATACAATAAGCCTACAGAACTCCAAAAAGACAGGACCAGAACAGAAATTCTTCATGTCACATAATACTCAAAACACAAAATGCAAGAATGAATATTAAAAGCAGTAATGGAAAAAGATTAAGTAACATATAAAGGCAGAGCATTCAGGATTACACCAGACTTCTTGCTGGAGACTATAAAAGCCAGAAGATCCTGGGCAGATGTCATACAGAAACAAAGAAAATACTAATGACAGCCCATGCTACTATACCCAGCAAACTCTCAATTATCATAGCTGGAGAAATCAAGATGTTCCCTGATAAAAATAAATTTAAACAACATCTTTCCATAAATAAAGACCTACAAAAGATAGTAGATGGAAACCTTTAACAAAAGATAAGAAACTACATGCTAGAAAAATGCAAGAAAATAATCCTTTTTCAGCAAAGCCAAAATATAGCCACACAAACATAAACCTTCATCAACAAAAATAACAGGAAGCAACAATCAATAGTACTTAGTAAATATTTCTTAAGATCAATGGGTCAATTCCACAATAAACAGACATACACTAACAGACTGGATTCATAAACAGGACCCAGCATTTTGTTGCATACAGGAAAAGCATCTCAGTGTCAAAGAAAGTCACTACTTTAGAGTAAAGGACTGGAAAACAATCTTCCAAACATATGGTCCCAAGAAAGAAGCTGGAATAGCCATTCTTTTGCTGAATAAAAACAACTTTCACCCAGGAGTTTTCAAAAAGTATGAGGAAAGACACTGTTCACTCAATTTTGAATATCTATGCACCGGATGCAAAGGTGACACATTCATAACAAAAATAATCTACTAAAGCTCAAAGTACACTTTGTACTTCACACAATAATAGTGGGAGCCTTCAACACCCCACTCTCATCAATGGACAGACCATGGAAACACAAATTAAACAGAGACACATTGAAGGTAGCAGAAGTTATGGACCAAATGGATCTGACAGATATCGACAGGACATTTCATCCTAAAAAGAAAGAATACAACTTCTTTCCAGCACCTCATGGTACCTTCTCCAAAATTGACCATATAATTGTTCCCAAAACAGTCCTCAACAGATTCATCAGATCACCATTGACTAAGGCTTGTCTTCAATAGCAAGAAAAACATCAGAAAGCCCACATACCCATGGAAGCTAAACAATGCCCTACTTGATAATAACTTGGTCATGGAAGAAATAAAGAAATTAAAGACTTTTTAGAATTTAATGAAAATGAAAGCACAACATACCCAAATTTATGGGACACAATGAATGCAGTGTTAATAGGAAAACTCATAGTACTGAGTGCCTCCAAAAAGAAGCTGGAGAGCGCATACACTAGCAGCTGAACAGCACACCTGAAAGCTTTAAAACAGAAAGAACCTTATACACCCAAGAGGAGTAGAAGGCATGAAGTCATCAAACTTAGGGCTAACATGAATGAAGTTGAAACAAATAGAACTATACAAAGAATGAACAAGACCAGGAATTGGCTCTTAGAGAAAATCAAAAAGATAGATAAACCCTTAGCCAGACTAACTAAAAGGCACAGAGACAGTATCCAAATTAACCAAATAAGAAATGAAGGAGGAGATAACAATAGAAACTGAGGAAATTCAAAATATCATCAGAACCCTACAACAAAATCCTATATTCAACAAAATTAGAAAATCTGGATGAAATTGATACTTTTCTAGACAGATTCCAAGTAACAAAGTTAAATCAGGATCAGACAAATCTTCAAAATAGTCCCATAATCCCTAAAGAAATATCAGCAGTCCTTAAAATATTTTTTGTTTTTTTTTTAGTTTTTTTTGTTTAAAATTTTTTTATTCGATATATTTTTTATTTACATTTCAAATGATTTCCCCCTTTCTAGCCCCCCTACTCCCCGAAAGTCCCGTAAGCCCCCTTCTGTCCCCCTGTCCTCCCACACACCCCTTCCCACTTCCTCATTCTGGTTTTGCTGAATACTGCTTCACTGAGTCTTTCCAGAACAAGGGGCCACTCTTCCTTTCTTCTTATACCTCATTTGATGTGTAGATTATGTTTTTGGTATTCCAGTTTTCTAGGTTAATATCCACTTATTAGTGAGTGCATACCATGATTCACCTTTTGAGTCTAGGTTACCTCACTTAGTATGATGTTCTCTAGTTCCATCCATTTGCCTAAGAATTTCATGAATTCATTGTTTCTAATGGCTGAATAGTACCCCATTGTGTAGATATACCACATTTTTGCATCCACTCTTCTGTTGAGGGATACCTGGGTACTTTCCAGCATCTGGCAATTATAAATAGGGCTGCAATAAACATAGTAGAGCATGTATCCTTATTACATAGTGGGGAATCCTCTGGGTATATGCCCAGGAGTGGTATAGCAGGATCTTCTGGAAGTGAGGTGCCCAGTTTTCGGGGGAACCGCCAGACTGATATCCAGAGTGGTTGTACCAATTTGCAACCCCACCAGCAGTGGAGGAGTGTTCCTCTTTCTCCACACCCTCTCCAACACATGCTGTCTCCTGAATTTTTAATCTTAGCCATTCTGAGTGGTGTAAGATG
The DNA here is from genome assembly GCF_947179515.1 of Apodemus sylvaticus. NCBI lineage: Eukaryota > Metazoa > Chordata > Mammalia > Rodentia > Muridae > Apodemus > Apodemus sylvaticus. The sequence goes on from NC_067474.1 coordinate 104,007,344, forward strand.
AAATCTTAGGGTTGTTTCGATTTGCATTTCCCTAATGACTAATGAAGTTGAGCATTTTTTAAGATGCTTCTCTGCCATCCGAATTTCTTCAGGTGAGAATTCTTTGTTTAACTGTGTACCCCATTTTCTAATAGGGTTGTTTGGTTTTCTGGAGTCTAACTTCTTGAGTTCTTTATATATATTGGATATTAGCCCTCTATCTGATGTAGGGTTGGTGAAGATCTTTTCCCAATTTGTTGGTTGCCGATTTGTCCTCTTGATGGTGTCCTTTGCCTTACAGAAACTCTGTAATTTTATGAGGTCCCATTTGTCAATTCTTGCTCTTAGAGCATACTCTATTGGTGTTCTGTTCATAAACTTTCTCCCTGTACCGATGTCCTCAAGGGTCTTCCCCAGTTTCTTTTCTATTAGCTTCAGAGTGTCTGGCTTTATGTGGAGGTCCTTGATCCATTTGGATTTGAGATTAGTACAGGAGACAAGGATGGATCAATTCACATTCTTCTGCATGCTGACCTCCAGTTGAACCAGCACCATTTGTTGAAAAGGCTATCTTTTTTCCATTGGATGTTTTCAGCCACTTTGTCGAGGATCAAGTGGCCATAGGTGTGTGGGTTCATTTCTGGATCTTCAATCCTGTTCCATTGATCCTCCTGCCTGTCACTGTACCAATACCATGCAGTTTTTTTTTTTTTTTTACACTCTTGCTCTGTAGTATTGCTTGAGGTCAGGGATACTGATTCCCCCAGACTTTCTTTTGTTGCATGAATAGTTTTAGCTATCCTGGGTTTTTTGTTATTCCAGATGAATTTGATAATTGCTCTTTCGAACTCTGTGAAGAATTGAGTTGGGATTTTGATGGGTTCTGCATTGAATCTGTAGACTGCTTTTGGCAAAATGGCCATTTTAACTATATTGTTTCTACCGATCCATGAGCATGGGAGGTTTTCCCATTTTTTGAGGTCTTCTTCCATTTCCTTCTTCAGAGTCTTGAAGTTCTTGTCATAAAGATCTTTCACATGTTTGGTAAGAGTCACCCCAAGATACTTTATACTGTTTGTGGCTATTGTGAAGGGGGTCATTTCCCTAATTTCTTTCTCAGCCTGCTTATCCTTTGAGTATAGGAAGGCCACTGATTTGCTGATTTGATTTTATAACCTGCCACTTTGCTGAAGTTGTTTATCAGCTGTAGGAGTTCTCTAGTGGAGTTTTTTGGGTCACTTAGGTAGACTATCATGTCATCTGCAAATAATGATAGGTTGACATTTTCCTTTCCAATTTGTATCCCTTTGACCTCCTTATGTTGTCGAATTGCCTGAGCTAGTACCTCAAGTACAATATTGAAAAGATAAGGAGAAAGGGGGCAGCCTTGTCTGGTCCCTGATTTCAGTGGGATTGCTTCATGTTTCTCTCCATTTAGTTTGATGCTGGCTACCGGTTTGCTTATATTGCTTTTACTATGTTTAGGTATGGGCCTTGAATTCCTGTTCTTTCCAAGACTTTAAGCATGAAAGGGTGCTGAATTTTGTCAAATGCTTTTTCAGCATCCAGTGAAATTACCATGTGGTAAGGAAGAAGTCAAACTATCATTATTTGCAGACGACATGATCGTCTACCTAAGTGACCCAAAGAACTCCACTAGAGAGCTCCTACAGCTGATAAACAACTTCAGCAAAGTGGCAGGTTATAAAATCAACTCAAGCAAATCAGTGGCCTTCCTATACTCAAAGGATAAGCAGGCTGAGAAAGAAATTAGGGAAATGACCCCCTTCACAATAGCCTCAAACAGTATAAAGTATCTTGGGGTGACTCTTACCAAACATGTGAAAGATCTGTATGACAAGAACTTCAAGACTCTGAAGAAGGAAATGGAAGAAGACCTCAAAAAATGGGAAAACCTCCCATGCTCATGGATCGGTAGAATCAATATAGTTAAAATGGCCATTTTGTCTAAAGCACTATACAGATTCAATGCAATACCCATCAAAATCCCAACTCAATTCTTCACAGAGTTAGAAAGAGCAATTATCAAATTCATCTGGAACAACAAAAAACCCAGGATAGCTAAAACTATTCTCAGCAACAAAAGGAAATCTGGGGGAATCAGTATCCCTGACCTCAAGCAATACTACAGAGCAATAGTGTTAAAAACTGCATGGTATTGGTACAGTGACAGGCAGGAGGATCAATGGAACAGGATTGAAGATCCAGAAATGAACCCACACACCTATGGCCACTTGATCCTCGACAAAGAGGCTGAAAACATCGAATGGAAAAAAGATAGCCTTTTCAACAAATGGTGCTGGTTCAACTGGAGGTCAGCATGCAGAAGAATGCGAATTGATCCATCCTTGTCTCCTTGTACTAAGCTCAAATCCAAATGGATCAAGGACCTCCACATAAATCCAGACACTCTGAAGCTAATAGAAAAGAAACTGGGGAACCAAACAACCCTATTAAAAAATGGGGTACAGAGTTAAACAAAGAATTCTCACCTGAAGAACTTCGGATGGCGGAGAAGCATCTTAAAAAATGCTCAACTTCATTAGTCATTAGGGAAATGCAAATCAAAACAACCCTAAGATTTCATCTTACACCAGTCAGAATGGCTAAGATTAAAAATTCAGGAGACAGCAGGTGTTGGAGAGGGTGTGGAGAAAGAGGAACACTCCTCCACTGCTGGTGGGGTTGCAAATTGGTACAACCACTCTGGAAATCAGTCTGGCGGTTCCTCCGAAAACTGGGCACCTTACTTCCAGAAGATCCTGCTATACCACTCCTGGGCATATACCCAGAAGACTCCCACCATGTAATAAGGATACATGTTCTACTATGTTCATAGCAGCCCTATTTGTAATTGCCAGATGCTGGAAAGAACCCAGGTATCCCTCAACAGAAGAGTGGATGCAAAAAATGTGGTATATCTACACAATGGAGTACTATTCAGCCATTAGAAACAATGAATTCATGAAATTCTTAGGCAAATGGATGGAACTAGAGAATATCATACTAAGTGAGGTAACCCAGACTCAAAAGGTGACTCATGGTATGCACTCACTAATAAGTGGATATTAACCTAGAAAACTGGAATACCCAAAACATAATCCACACATCAAATGAGGTACAAGAAGAAAGGAGGAGTGGCCCCTGGTTCTGGAAAGACTCAGTGAAACAGTATTCAGCAAAACCAGAACAGGGAAGTGGGAAGGGGTGGGTGGGAGGACAGGGGAAGAGAAGGGGGCTTGCTTCTACCTCAAACCAATCGGAATGACTAAAATCATAAACTCAGGTGACAACAATGCTGGCAAGGATGTGGAGAAAGCGAAACACTCCTCTATTTCTGCTGGAATTGCAAATTTATACAACCACTCTGGAAATCTATCCTGAGGTTCCTCAGAATATTGGAAATAGATCTCCCTGAAGACCAAGCTATAGCACTCTTGGGCTTATACCCAAAAGTTGCCCCACCATGTTACAGCAGCACTTGTTCCACTGTGTTCATAGTGGCCTTATTTGTGATAGCCAGAAGCTGGAACAAATCCAGATGTCCTCCAGCAAAAGAATGGATACAGTAAATGTGGTTTATGTACAGGGTGCAATACTACAGATCTATTAAGAATGAGCATATCCAGAGTTTGCAGGTAAATGGATGGAAATAGAAAATACTATCCTGAGTAAAGTAACTCAAACCCAAAAAAACATGCATGGTATGTACTCAGTAATAAGTGGATGGAAGCCAAAAAATGTGCAGAATACCTAGGGTACAATCCACAGAACTCAAGAAGGTTAACAAACCGAAGTAAGAATGCCTCAGTTCCACTTAGAAGGGAGAACAAATCAATCACAGAGAGCAGAGGGAGGGAGGGGACTGGGTGAGAGAGGGACAGTGAGGGGGAAAGGGGAACAAGATCAGGTATTGGGTGGCAGGGGGAACAATACTGAAGCCCTAGGGGCAAAAGAAAAATGGAAACAAGCAGGCTCAAGACTTGGAGGTGGGGGACACTCTAGAATGTATCAGACACCCAGGAGGAAAGAAACTCTCAGGACTCAAAGGGAGGGACCTTAGCTGAACTGCCCATAAGTAGGGAGAAGAAAATTCTAGAGTTGACCTCCTGAAGAAAGACATGGCATCAAGTGGAGGAATGTGGTTGCCATCCCCAGTCAAATGCTCTCTCGCTGATTTGTTCCTATCTGAAAGAATTACAAGGACAGAAATGGGGAAATGACTGAGCAAAAGAGTTCTAGTAATAAGCTCAAATTCTGATCCAGCTCAGGGGAACACCCCAAGTCCTGACACTAATACTGGTGGGCTTACAAATAGGGGCACCTATCCTGAGTGTCTTCTGAAAGGCCCAACAAGCAGCTGAGTCAGATGCAGATAGTTACCTTCAACCAACCTACAGAAGCTGGTGATCCCTGTGATGGAATTAGGAAGTAGCTGCAAGAAGCTGTGGCAGATCGTGATCCCATATGAGGCCACCAACTAGGGATCATTAACCGGCTGATAGGAGGCCCCCAACATATATTCAGCAGAGGACTGCCAGGTCTGGACTCAATCAGAGAAGATGTAACTCTCTCTTGACAGATTTGGAACCCCAGAGTGTGGGGAGGTCTTATGTGGTAGTGTGGGGTCATCCTCTTAGAGACAGGAGCGGGTGGGAGATTTGGTACGTGGAATAATCAGTGGGTAGAGCTGGAGGGGAATAAAGCCTGGACTGTTGAAATAAAGATTAAATAATAATAATGATCATAATCATAAAAACTGATCAACTGAGACATTCAACCTCTGCAACTGGACAAGTAGTAGATTCTTACTCTTGTAGACCACATGGAACCATTGTTGTTTTAGGGTTAGCACAACCTATAAGCCATTATAACAAATCATTGCCTCTATAAATGTATAGAAACACTCATTGTATAAGTTCTGCTTCTAGCTGGGTGGTGGTGGTGCATACCTGTCATCCCAACACTCTAGGAGGAAAAATCAGGCCAATTTCTGAGTTCAAGGCCAGCCTGCTCTGCAGAGTCAGTTCCAGGATAGCCAGGGCTATACAGAGAAACCCAGCCTCAAAAAAAAAAAAATCAAAACCAAACCAAACAAAACCAAAACAACAAAAAAAACAAACAAACAGCAACAACAACAACAACAAAACAAGTTCTGCTCCTCTAGAGAACCCTGACAAATACAGGAGGTAAGGCAAAGAAAGAGATCATTAGCAACTATACTTGGGAATACTGGAATACTGAGGTATTGCAGCCATCTGATGGTAATCATCAGAAATGAAAGTATTACGCGCTGGGGTATACGCTACTTTTAATGTTTCTAGGGAGCTGAAAACACATTTTTCTGAGGTCAAGTTTCTGATGTATACTCTTGGTTACCACTTGAAAATATCTAGATAAAACAAATATCAACACAGGAAGACATATCTCTGAGATATTTTCTGATTGAATTTTGGTAATGACTTCTAGGCAAGAACAGGACGGTGGAAGACCTACACATTTAATCCAGTTCCTAAACAATGATGACACACCTTTAATCCTGGACATGCCTTCTGCTGGAGGGTGGAAGACGTATACCCTTAATCCAGATCCTAAGCCAGAATGACACACCTTTAATCTGGAACATGCCTTCTGCTGGATGGGACATACACCCTTAGTCCAGATCCTAAACCAGGATGACACACCTTTAATCCTGGACACGCCTTCTGCTGGAGGTGTGTATAAGGACATGGAAGCATGAAGATTTACCCATTTTTCAGCTTCTCCTCAACTTGTTCACACATCCATCCCTACACTGGCATTGGAGCCAAATGCTTCCAGTTTGCAGCCTATAGAGAACATCTGAGACTTTCTAGTGGGACTGCAAAACTAAAAGACTCTTAAAGTTTTTATCTTCAGGTAACCACTGCTGGATTAGTAGGACTGCACTCTGTAAGTACTTATAAAAAGTTCCCTTTATGGCATGTATATAAAGATGCATTCCATAACTTGTTTTTATTGGACATTTTATTTATTTACGTTTCAAATGTTATGCCTTTCCTGGTTTCCCCTCCAAAAAACTCCATCCCTTCCCCCTCTAATTCCCCCTACTTCTATGAGGTTGCTCTCCCCAAGGACCCATATACTCCCTCCTCACTCCCCTAACATTGCCACACTTGGGGCATAGAACCTTCAGACGACAAAGGCCCTTCTGCTTTTCTTTAGGGGGTGGCAGTGTTTCCCTGTACAGCACTGGCTGTCCTTGAACTCACTCTGTAGACCAGGCTAGCCTCGAACTCAGAAATTCCCCTGCATCTGCCTCCAAAGTGCTGGGATTAAAGGCATGTGCTATCACTGCCTGGGGTTTTTGGTTTTGTTTTTTGTTTTGTTTTGTGTGTGTGTGTGTGTGTGTGTGTGTGTGTGTGTGTGTGTGTGTGTGTGTTTAATCAGGTAATCTTTTTGTACAAAAGCAGATGGAGCCATGGCTCCCTTCCATGTGTAGTCTCTGATTGGGGATTTAGTCCCTGGGAGCTCTGCAGGGTCTGGTTCACCGATATTGTTGTTTTGCCTATGCAGTTGCAAATTTCTTCAGCTCCTTGGATCTTTTCTCTAACTCCATCATTGGGGTCCCTGTGTTCAGTCCAATGGTTCCCTGCTAGCAACAGCATCTGTATTTGTCAGGCTCTGGCAGATCCTCTCAGGAGACAGCTATATCAGGCTCCTGTCAGCAAGCACTTCCTGGCATCCACTATAGTGTCTGGGTTTGGTGACTGCATATGGTATGGATTCCCATGTAGGGCAGTTTCTGGATGGCCTATCCTATAGTCTTTGATTAACTCTTTGTCCCTTTATTTCCTTTGGTTTTTTTTTTCCCCAAAACCTCTTTTGAAGAAAAGTTTATTTAAATCCATTAGCTACTTTTTTTTTATTTCATATATTTATTTACAATTCAAATGATTTCCCCTTTTCTGGCCTCCCACTCCTAAAAGTTCCATAAGCCATCTTCCCTCCCCCTGATCTCCCATCCACACCTTCCCACTTCCCTGTTCTGATTCTGCCTATATTGCTACACTGAGTCTTTCCAGAACCAGTCCACTCCTCCTTTCTTCTTGTACATCATTTGATGTGTGGATTATGTTTTGGGTATTTCAATTTTGTAGGCTTATATCCACTTATTAGTGAGTGCATACCATGATTAATCTTTTGAGACTGTGTTACCTCACTTAGTATGATGTTCTCCAGCTCCATTCATTTGTCTAACAATTTCATGAATTCATTGTTTCTAATGGCTGAATAGTACACCATTGTGTATATATACCACATTTTTTTATATCCATTCTTCCGTTGAGGGATACCTGGGTTCTTTCCAGGTTCTGGCTACTATAAATAGGGCTGCTATGAACAAAGTGGAACAAGAATCCTTATTACCTGCTGGGGAATCCTCTGGGTATATGCCCAGGAGTAGTACAGCAGGATCCTCCGGAAGTGACATGTCCAGTTTCCTGAGGAACCGCCAGAATGATTTCCAGATTGGTTTTACCAATTTGCAACCACACCAGCAGTGGAGGAGTGTTCCTCTTTCTCCACATCCTTGCCAACAACTGCTGTCTCCTGAGTTTTTAATCTTAGCCACTCTGACTGGGATAAGGAGAGCCGGAGGGGAATAAAGCCTGGACTGTTAAAATAGAGATTAAATAATAATAATGATCACAATCATGAAAACTGATCAACAGAGACATTCAACCTCTGCAACTGAACAAGTAGTAGATTCTTACTCTAGTAGACCACATGAAACCATTGTTGTTTTAGGGTTAGCACAACCTATAAGCCATTATAACAAATCATTGCCTTTATAAATGTATAGAAAGACTCATTGTATAAGTTCTGCTTCTAGCCAGGTGGTGATGGTGCACACCTGCAATCCCTACACTCTAGGAGGAAGAATCAGGCCAATTTCTGAGTTCAAGGCCAGCCTGCTCTGCAGAGTAAGTTCCAGGATAGCCTGGCCTATACAGAGAAACCCTGTCTCAAAAAAAAAAAATTCTGCTCCTCTAGAGAATGCTGACAAATACAGGAGGTTAAGCAAAGAAAGAGATCATTAGCAAGTATACTTGGGAAAACTGGAATACTGAAGTATTGCAGCCATCTGATGGTAATCATTAGAAATGAAAGTATTATGTGCTGGGGTATACTCTACTTTTAATGTTTCTAGGGAGCTGAAACCACATATTTCTGAGGTCAAGGTTGTGATGTGTACTCTTGGTTGCCACTTGAAAATATCTAGATAAAACAAATATCAACACAGGAGGACACATCTCTGAGGTATTTTCTGATTGAATTTTGTTAATGACTTCTAGGCAAGAAAGGAGGGTGGAAAACATACACCCTTAATCCAGATCCTAAGCCGGGATGACACACCTTTAATCCTGGACACGCCTTCTGCTGGACAGTGGAAGACATATACCCTTAATCCAGATCCTAAGCCAGGATGACACACCTTTAATCCTGGACACGCCTTCTGCTGGAGTTGTATATAAGGACATGGAAGCCTGAAGATTTACCCATTTTTCAGCTTCTCCTCAACTTGTTCACACATCCATCCCTACAATGGCATTGGAGCCCCAGATATGGCAGTCTCTGGATGGTTTTCCTTCAATCTGCTACACACTGTCTCTGTATATCCTCCCATAGGTATTTTGTACCCCTTTTAAGAAGGACCAAAGTGTCCACACTTTGGTTTTCCTTCTTCTTGAACTTCATGTGGTCTCTATTATATCTTGGTTATTCCTGCCTTCTTGGGGCAATATTCACTTATCAGTGAGCATACCATATGTGTTCTTTAGTGATTGACTGGTTTAAGTCACTCAGAATGTTATTTTCTAGCTCCATCCATTTGCCTAAGAATTTCATGAAGACATTGATTTAATAGCTAAGTAGTACTCCATTGTTTAAAGGTACCACATTTTCTGTATCCATTCCTCTCTTGAGGGACATCCTGGCTCTTTCCAGCTTCTGTCTGTTATAAATAAACCTGCTATGAACCTAGTGGAGCATGTGTCCTTATTACATGTTGGAGCAACTTCTGGGTATAGGCCCAGGAGTGTTATATCTGGGTCCTCAGGTACTACTATGTCCAATTTTCAGAGGAACTGCCAAACTGATAAATAAATAAATGGAAATCTAACTACTGAGAAAAAGTTAGCAACTGAAATTTCATTTAGACACACTAAAAGAGGTCAATCTGTTTTCTTCAGTGGAGTCACACCAGACAGATCAAGCACTACAGGGAAGGCCTCATGTTCAGAAGTAGGTGACTTACCAAAAATGGGTTACATGTGATTTTGCATGTGTGCTTTTTTTTTAAATTACAGGTTAGTTTTCTTTGTTTTGTTTTTTTTTTTTTTTGATGCTTTTGATTTTTTTTTTTTTTGGTGTGTGTGTGCATTAATTTTTTTGTTTTTTCTTTGGAGAAGGAACTTAAAAGTTGGGTGGGTAGGAACAGGAATAGAATCTGGAAGGAGTTAGAGGAGGAAAAGAATATCTTAAAAATATATTTAGATTTAAAAATGTTTTAAAGTATGAAGTATATTATGAAAATTTAAATATGTGTAGTTCAATGTATTTTAATTATAAGGAAATTAATAAAAGTGCTCTTATATCTGTGATGAGTTTTCTTACTTGAATATTTATTTTTATTTAATAACTTATTTATTAAATTTCTCTATTAAAATAAATAAAATATATCCCTAAATTCATTGAAGTTAAAGAATTACATGAAATTCTGACAGTACAATGTTATGAATGATTGTCAAATTATATATGAAAAAAGATTGTAATTATTTATTAGTAATAGTAGATGGAAAACACCATATAGTCTTTAAGCAATCAATGAAAAAACAGGCAACAACTACAATAACAGAACATGCAAAGCCATTGAGATAAGAGATATTAGGGTCCTGTCCAGAACTGCCAGGCTAACAGAATAGGTTTGATGGGAAGAAGTGATTCCAACAATGCAGCTACAGAGAATTGATGTCACAGAGAGGAATTTGGTCTTGTAATGATATCAACAACATTTTTTTCCTCCACTGGATATTTTCTTTATTTACATTTCAAATGTCATCCCCTTTCCAGGTCTCCTCTCTGGAACCCCTCTCCCATCCCTCCTCCTCCTGCATCTCCACCACCCACACACACACTACTGCCTTTCTACCCTGGCATTCCCCTACATTAGGGCATGAAATCTCTCAGGCACAAGGGCTGTTTCTTCCACTTATGTCCAACAAGGCCATCTTCTGCCACGTATGTGGGCAGAGCCATGGGATCCTCCATGTGTACTCTTTGGTTGGTGGTCCAGTCCTGAGGAGCTCCTAGATATCAAAACTCTTAAGTCTGTTAAATATAAAGTTTCAAATCTTAGCTAGAGTAATAAAGCAAGAAAAAGAGATACAGGGAATACAATAAGAGGGAAGAAGTCAAATAATATCTATTTGCAGGTAACATAAACTTATATCCCCCCCAAAAAAAGGAAAAAAAAAGAAGACAGTAAACACCAGAGAAGAAAACTCTTAAACCTAGGGAGAGAGAGATGGTTCACTGGTTATGAGAATTTGCTACTCTTGCAGAAGAATAGAGTTTGTTCCTAGAATGCATAGGATGTCTCATTATCCCCTGTATCTACCATTCAAAGCAATCCAAAGCCCTCTTGTAGCTTTCTTGGGCATTGAATGCATGTAGTATACACACATTAACACAGACAAATCACTCTTGTATGTAAAAAAAAACAGTAAATGATGAAATATTTATTTTCTAAAACATATAAAAGTAACACACAGGTCAAACAGGATATATATATATATATATATATATATATATATACACACAAACACACACAAACATACACATACATATGTCTGTGTGTAGCAACACTTAATGTAATAAAAGAGGACATAAATTCGAAAGATAAAATATATATGAGAGAGATTTGAGGAAGGAAAGAAAAAGGAGTAATAAATGATGTACTGATGTTGTACATCAAAACAAAAACAAATACTAAAAAGAGAATATGTTACAGCTATTAAACACATTCTGCAAATTGTCAAGATAAAATTCAACACACACACACACACACACACACAAAACCAAAAAGTAAAACCCCCACACAATAGTCTTCTTAGCGAATAACAAAACACATTGAAAATAAATCCTATTCACAATAGTCTTTAAAGAGTGGCAATAGGAACATTTCTGGGTTAAAAACATTGAGATGCCTGTGTGACCCCATCCTTCCACCAGGAGCCTTTCCTGTCCAAAGGAAGAACAGGGGGAAAGGAACAGGGTTTGAAAGACTGGCCTTCCTGGGACTGCCCAAGCAGGGGATCCACCATGTCTGCAGATGACAAACCCAACACTCCTGCAGTCAAGACTCACCTGTTGACAGTAAACTAGTATGATAGATCCTTGGGAGGTCAGGTCAGCAACTGATCTATACAGATATGGATGCTTGGAGCCAACCATCATACTGAGCTCAGGGAACCTGGTGGTGGAGCTGACAGAACAGGAGGAGCAGAGGGAGATTGCAACCCTGTTGGAAGAACAATATAGGCTTGCATAACTACCCAGTTCTCCCAGAGTCTAGACCATCTACTAGGGAATGAACTTGAAGGTATGGGACACAATGAATGCAGTGCTAAGAGGAAAACTCATAGTACCAAGTGCTTCCAAAAAGAAGCTGGAGAGCACATACACTAGAATCTGAACAGCACACCTGAAAGCTTTAAAACAGAAAGAACCTTATACACCCAAGAGGAGTAGAAGGCAGGAAGTCATCAAACTTAGGGCTAACATCAATGAAGTTGAAACAAATAGAACTATAGAAAGAATGAACAAGACCAGGAATTGGCTCTTAGAGAAAATCAAAAAGATAGATAAACCCTTAGCCAGACTAACTAAAAGGCACAGAGACAGTATCCAAATTAACCAAATAAGAAATGAAGGAGGAGATAACAATAGAAACTGAGGAAATTCAAAATATCATCAGAACCTACAACAAAATCCTATATTCAACAAAATTAGAAAATCTGGATGAAATGGATACATTTCTAGATAGATTCCAGGTAACAAAGTTAAATCAGGATCATACAAATCTTCAAAATAGGCCCATAATCCCTAACGAAATATCAGCAGTCATTAAAATTTTTTTTTTGGTTTTTTTTTGTTTAAATTTTTTTTTATTCGATATATTTTTCATTTACATTTCAAATGATTTCTCCTTTTCTAGCCCCCCTACTCCCTGAAAGTCCCGTGAGCCCCCTTCTCTCCCCCTGTCCTCCCACCCACCCCTTCCCACTTCCCCTTTCTGGTTTTGCTGAATACTGCTTCACTGAGTTTTTCCAGAACAAGGGGCCACTCTTTTTTCCTTCTTGTACCTCATTTGATGTGTAGATTATGTTTTTGGTATTCCAGTTTTCTAGGTTAATATCCACTTATTAATGAGTGCATATCATGATTCACTTTCGAGTCTAGGTTACCTCACTTAGTATGATGTTCTCTAGCTCCATCCATTTGCCTAAGAATTTCATGAATTCATGGTTTCTAAAGGCTGAATAGTACTCCATTGTGTAGATATACCACATTTTTGCATCCACTCTTCTGTTGAGGGATACCTGGGTTCTTTCCAGCATCTGGCAATTATAAATAGGGCTGCTATGAACATGTATCCTTATTACATGGTGGGGAATCCTCTGGGTATATGCCCAGGAGTGGTATAGCAGGATATTCTGGAAGTGAGGTGCCCAGTTTTCAGGGGAACCGCCAGACTGATTTCCAGAGTGGTTGTACCAATTTGAAACCCCACCAGCAGTGGAGGAGTGTTCCTCTTTCTCCATACCCTTTCCAACACCTGCTATCTCCTGAATTTTTAATCTTAGCCATTCTGACTCGTGTAAGGTGAAATCTCAGGGTTGTTTTGATTTGCATTTCCCTAATGACTAATGAAGTTGAGCATTTTTTAAGATGCTTCTCTTCCATCCGAAGTTCTTCAGGTGAGAATTCTTTGTTTAACTGTGTACCCCATTTTTTAATAGGCTTGTTTGGTTTTCTGGACTCTAACTTCTTGAGTTCTTTATATATATTGGATATTAGGCCTCTATCTGATGTAGGATTGGTGAAGATCTTTTCCCAATTTGTTGGTTGCTGATTTGTCCTCTTGATGGTGTCCTTTGCCTTACAGAAACTCTGTAATTTTATGAGGTCCCATTTGTCAATTCTTGCTCTTAGAGCATACTCTATTGGTGTTCTCTTCAGAAACTTTCTCCCTGTACCCATGTTCTCAAGGGTCTTCCCCATTTTCTTTTCTATTAGTTTTAGAGTATCTGGCTTTATGTGGAGGTCCTTGATCCATTTGGATTTGAGCTTAGTACAGGAGACAAGGATGGATCAATTCACATTCTTCTGCATGCTGACCACCACTTGAACCAGCACCATTTGTTGAAAAGGCTATTTGTTTTCCATTGGATGTTTTCAGCCTCTTTGTCGAGGATCAAGTGGCCATAGGTGTGTGGGTTCATTTTTGGATCTTCAATCCTGTTCCACGATAGTGTCTGGGTTCCTTAATTGTATATTGAATGGATCCCCATGAATGGCAGTCTCTGGATGGTTTTCCTTCAATCTGCTACACACTGTCTCTGTATTTCCTCCCATAGGTGTTTTGTACCCCTTTTAAGAAGGACCAAAGTGTCCACACTTTGGTTTTCCTTCTTCTTGAATTTCATGCGGTCTGTGAATTATATCTTGGGTATTCCTACCTTCTGGGGCAATATTCACTTATTAGTGAGCATACCATATATGTTCTTTAGTGATTGACTGGGTTAAGTCACTCAGAATGTTATTTTCTAGCTCCATCCATTTGCCTAAGAATTTCATGAAGACATTGATTTAATAGCTAAGTAGCACTCCATTGTTTAAAGGTACCACATTTTCTGTATCCATTCCTCTCTTGAGGGACATCCTGCCTCTTTCCAGCTTCTGTCTGTTATAAATAAGCCTGCTATGAACCTAGTGGAGAATGTGTCCTTATTACATGTTGGAGCAACTTCTGGGTATATGCCCAAGAGTGTTATATCTGGGTTCTCAGGTACTACTATGTCCAATTATCAGAGGAACCGCCAAATTGATAAATAAATAAATGGAAATCTAACCACCGAGAAAAAGTTAGCAACTGAAATTTCATTTAGACACACTAAAAAGGTCAATCTGTTTTCTCCAGTGGAGTCACACCAGACAGATCAACCACTACAGGGAAGGCCTCATGTTCAGACTGACCAACAATGGGTTACATGTTATTTTGCATGTGTGCTTTTTTTTTTTTTTTATTGCAGGTGAGTTTTCTTTGGTTTCTTTCTTTCTCTCTCTTTCCTTCTTTCTTTTTTTTTGGATGCTTTTTATTTATTTATTTATTTTTTGTAGGTGTGTGTTGAATTTTTTGTTTTTTCTTTGGAGAAAGAACTTAAAATTTGGGTGGGTAGGAACAGGAATAGAATCTGGAAGGAGTTAGAGGAGGAAAAGAATATGATAAAATATATTTAGATTTAAAAATGTTTTAAATAATGAAGTATATTATGAAAATTTAAATATGTGTAGTTCAATATATTTTAATTGTAAGGCAAGTAATAAAAGTGCTGCTATATATGTGATGAGTTTTCTTCATTGAATATTTATTTTTATTTAATAATTTATTAATTAAATTTCTCTATTAAAAAATAAATAAAATATATCCCAAAATTCATTTAAGTTAAAGAATTACATGAAATTCTGACAGTAAAATGGTATGAATGATTGTCAAATTATATATGAAAAAACATTGTAATTATTTTAATAGTAATAGGAGACGGACAATACCATATAGTCTTTAAGCAATTAATGAAAAAACAGGCAACAACAACAATAACAAAACATGCAAAGCCATTGAGATAAGAGATAATAGTGTCCTGTCCAGAACTGCCAGGCTAATACAGAATAGGTTTGATGGCGAGAAGTGATTCCAACAATGCAGCTACAGAGACTTGATGTCACAGAGAGGAATTTGGTCTTGTAATGATATCAACAACATTTTTTTCTCCATTGGATATTTTCTTTATTTACATTTCAAATGCCATCTCCTTTACAGGTCTCCTCTCTGGAACCCCTATCCCATCCCTCCTCCTCCTGCATCTCTACCACCCACACACACACTCTTGCCTTTCTGCCCTGGCATTCCCCTATATTAGGGCATGAAATCCCTGAGGCACAAGGGCTGTTCCTCCCACTTATGTCCAACAAGGCCATCTTCTGCCACTTACATGGCCAAAGCCATGGGATCCAGCAAAGAGCCATGGTGATGACTCTAGTCATCTAGTGTTGGTGATCTAGTCCCCAGGAGCTCCTGTATATCAAAACCCTTAAGTCTCTTAAACCTAGGGAGAGATAGATGGTTCACTGGTTATGAGAATTTGCTGCTCTTGAAGAAGAATAGAGTTTGTTCCCAGCATGCATAGGATGTCTCTTTATCCTCTGTATCTACTGTTCAAGGCAATCCAAAGCCCTCTTCTAGCTTTCCTGGGCAGTGAATGCATGTAGTATACACACATTAACACAGACAAATCACTCTTATATGTAAAAAAAAACAGTAAATGATGAAGTATTCATTTTCTAAAATATATAAAAGTAACACATAGTTCAAGCAGGATATATGTAGGAATATATATGTGCACAGACACACACATATATGTCTGTATGTAACAACACTTAATGTGATAAAAGAGGACACAGATTCGAAAGAGATAAAATATATATGAGAGAGATTTGAGGAAGGAAAGAGAAAGGAGTAAGAAATGATGTACTGATGTTGTACATCAAAACAAAAACAAATTCTAAAAAGAGAAATTGTTACAGCTATTAAACACATTCTGCAAATTATCAAGATAAAATACAACACACACACAAAAACATAAAAGCAAAAACTGAAACCTACACACAATAGACTTCTGAGCAAATAATAAAACACATTGAAAATGAAGACTATTCACAATAGTCTTTAAAGAGTGGCAATAGGAACATTTCTGAGATAAAAACATTGAGATGCCAGTGTGACCCCATCCTTCCACCAGGAGCCTTTCCTGTCCAAAAAGAACAGGGGAAAGGAACAGGGATTGAAAGACTGGCCTTCCTGGGACTGCCCCACCAAGGGATCCATCATGTCTGCAGATGACAAACCCAACACTGCTGCAGTCAAGACTCACTTGCTGACAGGAAACTAGTATGACAGATCCTTGGAGGGTTAGGTCAGCAGCTGATCAATACAGATATGGATGCTTGGAGCCAACCATTGTACTGAGCTCAGGGACCTGGTGAGGGAGCTGAGAGAACTGGAGGAGCAGAGGGAGATTGCAACCCCGTTGGAAGAACAATATAGGCTTGCTTAACTACCCAGTTCTCCCAGAGTCTAGACCATCAACTACGGAATGAACTTGGATGGATCCCGGGCACCAGATACAGGTGTAGCAGAGCATGGACATGCCTGACGGCAATGGGACGAGAGGACATTGGACCTGGGGAAGTTTAATGTCACAGTGTATGGGTATACTAGGCAGTAGACTGGGAGAAGTGTAGGTGGCTGTAAAATTGCCTTGACACAGGCAAAGTGGGGGGCGGAGGCAGATGTGGGATGGCAAGATTGTGGACGGGTAGCTGGGAAGTGGGATATCATGGGAAGGGTGTTTGGTGAAAGGGTGACCAGCAAGTGGGATATCATTATCATTATCCAAATGCTTCCCAGAGTGAACTGGTATCCCAGGATTTCTGACACACAGGCTTGTGGGAGGGACAAGCCACAGGCAGAGAGAGAAAGACCAATTAACACCAGGGATAACTAGTTGGCAAGAGGCAAGTACAGGAACATAAGCAACAGAACCCAAAGCTACTTGGCATATGCAAAGTATCAGAACCCACATTTTTCCACCACAGTGATTCCAGGATACACCAACATATCATAAAAGCAAGATTCTTATTTAAAATCACATCTCATGATAATGATTCAGGACATTAAGCAAGACATAAATATCTCAGTCAAAGAAATACAGGACGACAGCACCTGTGCTTGCCACTGAATCCAGTATCAGGCATAGCACTGGAGGATTAACAAAAAACACAGACATGGGTCATTCTGTAGGAAGAATGCCAAAGCTTTACTGTGAGTCCAGCAATATATATACTAGAGGCCAGGGAAGGGAACAGGAAAAATCAATTACAGCCATAGGTCAGGCACCTGGGAAGTCCATACAACACCAGGCAGGAGAGCAGGAATCAAGCTAAGCCATGGGATGTTTTGCTCTCAAGAAACCTGTGCAAACAGCTCATCTGGGGGCATTGAGCCAAGCTCTCTGGTTCCCAACAACAGGAAAACCCAGTTAAACAGTTAGAAGCCCTTAAAGAGGAAACACCAAAACCCCTTAAAGAAATACAGGAAAGCACAATCAAACACATGAAGGAACTGAGCAAAACCATATACGATCTCAAACATGAAATAGAAACAAAAAAGAAATCTCAAAGAGAGAGAACCCTGCAGATAGAATACCTATGAACTAGATCAGGAGATAAAGATACAAGCATCATCAACAAAATAAAAGAGATAGAAGAGAGAATCTCAGGTGCAGAAAATACCATAGAAAACATTGTCAAAAGAGTCAAAGAAAATGCAAAATGTAAAAAGGTCCTAAGCCAAAACATCTGGGAAATCCAGGACAAAATGAAAAGACAAATCCTAAGAATAATAGGATTAGAAGAAACTGGAGATTCCCAATTTAAATGGCCAGTAAATATTTTCAACAAAATTATAGAAGAAAACTCTCCTAACCTATAGAAATACATGCCCATGAACATAAAAGAAGCCTACAGAACTCCAAAAAGACAGGAGCCTAACAAAACTTCCTCCTGTCACATAATACTCAAAACACAAAATGCAAGAAAGAATATTAAAAGCAGTAACTGAAAAAGGTTAAGTAACAGATAAAGTCAGAGCATTCAGAATTACACCAGACTTCTCGCTGGAGACTATAAAAGCCAGAAGATCCTGGGCAGATGTCATACAGAACCAAAGAAATACAAATGCCAGCCCATGCTACTATACCCAGCAAAACTCTTAATTATCATAGCTGGAGAAGTCAAGATGTTCCCTGATAAAAAAAATTTAAACAACATCTTTCCATACATCAAGACCTACAAAAGATAATAGATGGAATCCTTTAACAAAAGGCGGGGAACTTCATGCTAGAAAAATGCAAGAAAATAATCCTCTTTCAGCAAAGCCAAAATATAGCCACACAAACATAATTCAACCTTCAACAACAAAAATAACAGGAAGCAACAATCAATAGTACTTAGTAAATATCTCTTAACATCAATGGGCTCAATTCCACAATAAACAGACATACACCAACTGACTGGATGCATAAACAGGACCCAACATTTTGTTGCATACAGGAAAAGCCTCTCAGTGTCAAAGAAAGTCACTACTTTAGATTAAAGGACTGGAAAACAATCTTCCAAGCAAATGGTCCCAAGAAACAAGCTGGAAGAGACATTCTCATACTGAATAAAAGCAACTTTCACCCAGGAATATTCAAAAAGGATGAGGAAAGTCATTTTTCACTTAATTTTAAATATCTATGCACCGGATGCAAGGGCGACACATTCATAACAAAAATAATCTACTAAAGCTCAAAGTGTACATTGTACTTCACACTATAATAGTGGGAGACTTCAACACCTGAGTCTCATCAATGGACAGATCATGGAAACACAAATTAAACAGAGACACATTGAAGGTCACAGAAATTATGGACCAAATGGATTTGACATATCTATAGGGCATTTCATCCTAAAAGGAAAGAATACAGCTTCTTTCCAGCACCTCATGGTACCTTCTCCAAAATTAACCATATACTTGTTCCCAAAACAGTCCTCAACAGATAGAAGATTGAACTCATCTCATCAGATCACCATTGACTAAGGCTTGTCTTCAATAGCAAGAAAAACATCAGAAAGCCCACATACCCATGGAAGCTAAACAATGCCCTACTCAATAATAACTTGGTCTCGGGAGAAATAAAGAAATTAAAGACTTTAGAATTTAATGAAAATGAAAGCACAACATACCCAAATTTATGGGACACAATGAATGCAGTGCTAAGAGGAAATCTCATAGCACTGAGTGCCTCCAAAAAGAAGCTGGAGAGTGCATACACTAGCAGCTGAACAGCACACCTGAAAGCTTTAAAACAGAATGAACCTTATAAACCCAAGAGGAGTAGAAGGCAGGAAGTCATCAAACTTAGGGCTAACATCAATGAAGTTGAAACAAATAGAACTATACAAAGGATGAACAAGACCAGGACTTGGCTCTTAGAGAAAATCAAAAAAATAGATAAACCCGTAGCAGACTAACTAAAAGGCACAGAGACAGTATCCAGATTAACCAACTCAGAAATGAAGAAGTAGGTAACAATAGAAACTGAGGAAATTCAAAATATCATCAGAACCTACAACAAAATCTTATATTCAACAAAATTAGAAAATCTGGATGAAATGGATACTTTTCCAGACAGATTCTAGGTAGCAAAGTTAAATCAGGATCAGATAAATCTTCAAAATCAGCCCATAACCCCTAAAGAAATATCAGCAGTCATTAAAATCTATGAACCATAAATTAAGTCGAGGAACAGGAGGTTTTTGTGCAGAATTTTATCAGACCTTCAAAGAAGACCTAATACCAATACTCTTCAAACTATTCCACAAAAAGGAAACAGAAGGAACATATCTATTTTATTCTATGAAGCCATAATTATGCTGATTACTCTTTCTTGGCAATGAAATTTTTTCTATATAATCATGAAATTCATAAAAGATCCTTTCATAGAGGACTTCATAAAAGATATTTTTTCTATTTCTATCATGTTTAATGTTCCAAATAGCTTTTTAAAATTCTTTGAGTGCATATTACGTTTAGTTTTTACTTTTAGAAGTTATTTTATATATAAGAGAGATTTAACTACTAGAAATCATTTAGATGACTTTAAAAATGTCAATACTGAGTTGTATATTTTAAAATAAATTTTATTAGTTCAACAAAATTAATAATTAAAAAGTGAAACTTCATGAAACCAATACCCTCACACTACTAACAATCATCATGTGGGTAATTAGATAACCTACAGTATAGAATTAGCACTTTAGCTGCTGTAATATATGACAGAGAGTTATTTCTATAGAAACATAGCAAGAATCGGGTGGGGGAAAGTTTAACCACCAAGAAAATAAAACAACTAATATTACCACATAGAACCAAATACAGAGTTCTCAAAGAAGAAATAAAAGGCATGAGAAAAATAATTTCCTATTTCACATATGTAGCCATTAGGGAAATCAATAATAAAGTTGTGTTCTAATTTTGCCTCATTCCATTCAATATGTCCAAGTTGAAAAATGACAGCAATGGAAAGTGAAACAGCCATTCTGGAAATCAGTAGGGAAATTCTACAAAAAACTAGAATTAGATATAGCATATGATTTTACTGTTGTCGAGCATATACCCAAAGTGATATATATCCCACTATCAAGATGTGTCTTAATCTTGTCCATAGCTGCTATATTCACAGTATCCAGAAGATTGGGGAAAACCTGGGTGTTCATTAATGAACAAAATGAAGAAAAATACTATATATTTGGCCAATTGAATATTGTTCAGCTATTAAAAATTGAAAATTTGAAATCTGCAGGGAAACAGATGCCAATGGAAATATCCACTCTGGTTTTGGTAATGAAGACCTAGAAAAACAATGTTGAAATCTCTCTGTCATGTATGGACTCTAGCTCTGAAATTTCTATGTGTGGGTTATATCTTAGTGCTCAAAGAAGTTAGGAAACAGTAAAGACCTAAGAGGTGGGCTTACTAAGAGAGTGGAGGTAAAATACAGATGATATGGAGTGAAAATAAAAATAATAGAAAAAGAAGTTTAGGTGGAGTGAGTGATGGGACTGTAGAGTATAGATGTATGTAGAGAAGAAGGATAACTAACACTTCAAAAATCTATAATCTATGTAAATATAGAGAAAGATAGATAGATAGATGATAGAAAAAGAACTTTAAACGGGTACCTTAGTTGGGTTTTTGCTGCTGTGAATTGACACACTCACCAAGGCCAGTCTTACAAAGGACAGCAGTTGATTGTTGAACTGGCTTATACGTTCAGAGGAGGAATTCCAGTATCATCAAGGAATACAATGGCAGCATCCAGGCAGGCATGCTCTAGGAGGAGGTGAGACTTCCACATCTTCATCTGAAGGTGGCTAGCAGAATGCTGGTTTCCAGGCAGTTGGGATGAGGTTCTTAGGGTCCACGCCCACAGTGACTCATCTATTCCAACAGGGACACAACTTTTAATAGTACCACTCCCTGGGCATAGCAGATACAAACTATCACATTTCACTTCCTGGCCTACATAGGCGTGTTCATATTCCTAGTCATGGCATAATACAAAATATATTTAGTCCAAATTCAAAATTCCCCATAGTCTTTAGTAGTCTCAACAACTGATAAAATCAAACAACTGTTCAAAGTTCAATGTCTCTTCAGTGATGCATCCAATCACTTAAGTGTAATTCCCGAAGCAAGGCAGGAAACTAGCTTGGCAAACTCCAAATTCTGCACCTCTGTGGCTAATGTCAAAGAAGTCTTCATATCTCCAACTCCTTTTTCATCTTTGTGGACTACAAACATTTCCTTCTCCTGGGCTTGCTCTACTCTCTGTTAGCAGCTT
Organism: Apodemus sylvaticus; assembly: GCF_947179515.1. Classification (NCBI taxonomy): domain Eukaryota; kingdom Metazoa; phylum Chordata; class Mammalia; order Rodentia; family Muridae; genus Apodemus; species Apodemus sylvaticus. The sequence continues at coordinate 104,029,174 of NC_067474.1, forward strand.
TCCTTAGCAGATAGCTGACAGATCTGGCATCTCAAACATTTTGGGTTGGCTAAGACACATTCAGTGTTTTAGCTTCTTCTTTAAATGTTGTGGCATCCCCAATTGGTCTCGTCTTGGCTTCTTCAAAGAGCATATTTGGTCTCCAACACTGTCCCCTTTAGCAGTCTAAGATCAGGTTGATCCACTCCTCTGCAAGGGATGTTCTTCTTGAACATTCCATGGTACTGGCATCTCCAATACATTGGGTCTTCTGTTGCAACTATGCTTCATCAATAGCCTCTCATTGGCTCTTCATGGTGCCAAGACTCAAATTCTTTGCATGACCCCTTCAATCCTGGGCACTAAACATCAACTAAGGCTGCACCTTCACCAATAACCTTCCATGGCATCTCACAGCACAAGTCCTTGGCTGTTCAACATGACCCCTTCATACTTTTAAACGAGTACTACCTGTGTGGCTCTTACAAATTACCAATGTCAGATTAACATGAGCTACAGCCTTGCTATTTCTGGAATACATCTTCTTATGATCCAAGAAAATGATTCCCAGAATATTTCACCTCAGTGATGCTGGTCTCTTCTTAATAACCACTAATTTCTAGGATTCATCTATCCAGCATCAATCGTCATCCCACTTGTTCCTTCTATTCTTGATTCTAAAGCTACAGACACATGGCTGGAGCAGCCACGTTCTGTTGCTTACAGGAACTGGAACATGGCCGATTACATTATCTCTAGATTACTGTTTTCCAACTCCTTCCCTCTCTGTGCTTTTTTGTCCTAGATCTTGGTCTGTAGATTGACCTTGAACTCAGAGATCTACTTGCCTGCCTCCTGGAAATAAGGTATGTACCACCAAGCCTGGACTTAAGCTTTTCTTCACCTAAATCTTGCTCTGTCCCAGGCTGGCCTTTAACTCAGGAAGCTGATTGGCTTTATCTGCTGGGATTGAAGGTATGTAGCAGAATTCCTTGATCTAACTTTCACTAGGGATATTCTTGCCTCAAAGTCCCACTCTCTCAATATTCTCTGTCATATAACACAGGATTTGGCTCCATTTCACTTCCTGGCACCTCTTTAAGATGAGAAGCATGTATTTAATATTTTCCCATTCGAAGCTTTCTATGCTTGTTCAAAATGTTCTTAATGAGACTTAAACAGAAAAATTTCTCTCCTGTGCTTTGTTGAGACTTTGTTTGTCAATGCAATTAATTGGAGCCTCTTCACCATAGCCTTACTCAGACACATCAGATAAGGGCAAAACCAAGCCACATACTTCACAAAATTACTACAAAAATCAGTCTCAAGACCAAATAATGAAGGTCTTCACTAAAACCTCTTGGGCCAGGTATGCACAGATAAAATCATTCAAATTGACAAATTCTTCCATACTCCTATTAGGATGGCTGATTAAGCCACACTTAAAATATTCCATGCCTTTCCAAATCCAAAGTCACACATTCTTCTAAACAGAACCATGGTTAGGCCTGTAAGAGCAATATCTTTCAACTGGTAGCAATTTCTTTCTTAGGGTTTTACTGCTGTGAAAACATACCATGACCAAGGCAAGTGTCTATTTCTTCATCCAAAGGCAGCCTGGACAGGACATCACACATTGGGTAGAGTTAGAGCATTGGAACATCAAAGCCCACCACTATAGTGACACACTTCCTTTTTTCTTTTGTTTTGTTTACTTTTTTTTTAGCTTTGTAGAGAGAGGGATTCTCTGTGTAGTCCTGCCTGTCTTAGAACTCACTCTGTCCACCAGGTTGGCCTTGAATTCTGAAATCCACCTGCCTCTGCCTCCCAAGGGCTGGGATTACAGGCATGCACCATCATGCCCAGCTGTGACACACTTTCTTCAACAGGGCCACAAATACTCCAAAAAGGAAACAACTCTTCATAATGAGACTCACTAGGCCGAGCACATTTTAATCACTGCATTCTATTCCGTGGCCTCATAGGCTTATTCAAACACATGAATTATGTACCTGATATAAACAGTAAGTATTAGGGTGTGGATTCAATAAATAATCCCTGTCTGACTGAGATTGGTGATTGTGTGGTTTCTGCATCAACTCTCAAACCCCCAACTCCATGGCCCCTAAATGTCTTCCAAAGCATTACTACCCAGGGGAATATTTTACATTACTAAGTTCAGATGCAGCACTAGTTACAGTCTTAGTTATCTCTGAATCACAGCTTCTTTATGTTCTCAGAAAACACTGCACAGAAGATTTCAAATCAGTAAAATGGCCTCTTTTTATCACTATTAATTTCTTAGCTCTACTAGCCAACATTGTCCCTGTACTCCATTCTATATTTGAATGTAAAGCTAGAGCCAGAGGGCTAAAGTTCTTGCAACTTGCTACTTCCTGTGGCTGGAACATATCTCCCTTATTCTATTAAATCCTTACTACTTAGGATTTGCTGTACTGGGACTTGTTTTGTAAACTCACTTTGAACTCAGAGATCTGCATGTTCCTATCAAGTAAGTTCTGGGAATAAAGGTATATATCACCATGTCTGGTCCTAAGCATTATTTTTTAAACATGGAACTGCTTCAGTATTGGGGTGGCCTTGAACTCTGCCTGCCAGTGTTTCCTGAGTGCTGGGATTAAAGGCCTATACTATAATGCCTGGACCTAATGTCCAAAACATATAAAAAACTCAAAACAGTAGTGATGTTGAAATATTACAGATCGTCAGAAAAACCAGACAGCCTCAGATCTGATGCAACACACACCAGGATATTTAATCTGTTTAAGATAGCTTCCACCCAACCCCTCAAACTCTCACTGCCCCACCATCACAGAGGATGGTTTTGGTGGCAGACCCATGAATATGTTTCTGGGAAAGGCTTTAGAGCAAGCAACAAACAGAGTTTATGTGTAATCATCGAATTGGAAAGTTACTCTTTCCTTTAACATAATTGCCTTGTGCTGGGAGTCATATCATAAACTTAATTTCTGTTCTACTCTGTATTGGTCATCATTAGGCAAGTGGTAGGCTTGTCACCTGGAGAGCAGGTTTGTTGGGGAAATAATCTGGAGATGTAGGTCTTGTTGAGTCTGTAAACTGTAAAAGCTCATCTTGTTGGAATTAGCATAGAGAATGGAACTAGGGACCAGTTTTGTTAGAGATCAATTTGGAGGCTGGACCTTGACACCAGCCTGTTAGTTTACCTGAGTTTAAAATTAGGTCAGGGTCTCTAAAATGGAGTCTGAACTTAAAATATTTGGTTTCTTAAGGCTAAACTGAAAATAACAAAACAACACAATCAAAAAATGGAGTATAGAACTAAACCGATAATTCACAACAGAACACTAGTGCATGGCTGACAAGTACTTAAAGATATTTTCAAAGTTCTTAGTCATCAGGGAAATGCAAATAAAAACAACAATGAGATTCTACCTCATACCAATCAGAATGGCTAAAATCAAAAACTCAGGTGACAACAATGCTGGCAAGGATGTGGAGAAAGCAAAACACTCCTCTATTTCTGCTGGAATTGCAAATTTATACAACCACTCTGGAAATCAATCCTGAGGTTCCTCAGAATATTCGAAATAGATATACCTGAAGACCAAGTTATAGCACTCTTGGGCTTATACCCAAAAGTTGCCCCACCATGTTACAGCAGCACTTGTTCCACTATGTTCATATTTGCCTTATTTGTGATAGCCAGAAGCTGGAACAACTCCAGATGTCCTCCAGCAAAAGAATGGATACAGAAAATGTGGTTTATGTACAGGGTGGGATACTACAGAACTATTAAGAATGAGGATATCCAGAGTTTTGCATGTAAATGGATACAAATAGAAAATACTATCCGGAGTAAACTAACTCAAACCCAAAAAACCATGCATGGTATGTACGCAGTAATAAGTGGATGGAAGCCAAAAAATGTGCAGAATACCTAGGGTACAATCCACAGAACTCAAGAAGGTTAACAAACCGAAATAAGAATGCCTCAGTTCCACTTAGAAGGGAGAACAAATCAACCACAGAGAGCAGAGGGAGGGAGGGGACAGGGTGAGAGAGGGACAGTGAGGGGGAAAGGGGAACAAGATCAGGTATTGGGTGGCATGGGGAAAAATACTGAAGCCCTAGGGGCAACAGAAAGAATGGAAACAACCAGGCTCAAGAGGTGGAGGTGGGGGACACTCTAGAATGTATCAGACACCCGGGAGGAAAGAAACTCTCAGGACTCAAAGGGAGGGACCTTAGCTGAACTGCCCATAAGTAGGGAGAAGAAACTTCTAGAGTTGACCTCCTGAAGAAAGACATGGCATCAAGTGGAGAAATGTGGTTGCCATCCACAGTCAAATGCTCTCACGCTGAATTGTTCCTATATGAATGAATTAGAAGGACAGAAATGGGGAAATGACTGAGCAAAAGAGTTCTAGTAATAAGATCAAATTCTGATCCAGCTCAGGGGAACACCCCAAGTCCTGACAGTAATACTGGTGTGCTTACAAATAGGGGCACCTATCCTGAGTGTCTTCTGACAGGCCCACCAAGCAGCTGAGTCAGATGCAGATAGTTACATCCAACCACTCTACAGAAGCTGGTGATCCCTGTGATGGAATTAGGAAATAGCTGGAAGAAGCTGTGGCAGAGCGTGATCCCATATGAGGACCAGCAGTCTCAACTGACCTTGATTTCTGGGAAATCTCAGACACTGAGCCACCAACTAGGGAGCATTAACCAGTTGGTAGGAGGCCCCCCACCTATATTCAGAAGAGGACTGCCAGGTCTGGACTCAGTCAGAGAAGATGTAACTATCTCTTGACAGACGTGGAACCCCAGAGTGTGGGGAGGTCTTATATGGTACTGTGGAGTCATCCTCTTAGAGACAGGAGTCGGTGGGAGATTTAGTATGTGGAATAATCAGTGGGTAGAGCTGGAGGGGAATAAAGCTTGGACTGTTAAAATAAAGATTAAATAATAATGATTGTCATAATCATAAAAACTGATCAACTGAGACATACATCCTCTGCAACTGGACAAGTAGTAGATTCTTACTCTAGTAGACCACATGGAACCATTGTTGTTTTAGGGTTAGCACAACCTATATAAGCCATTTTAACAAATCATTGCCTTTATAAATGTATAGAAAAACGCATTGTATAAGTTCTGCTTCTTGCCGGGTGGTGGTGGTGCACACCTGTAATCCCAACACTCTAGGAGGAAGAATCAGGCCAATTTCTGAGTTCAAGGCCACCATGATCTGCAGAGTAAGTTCCAGGATAGCCAGGCCTATACAGAGAAACCCTGTCTCAAAAAAAAAAAAAAAAAAAAAAAAAAAAAAAAAAAAAAAAAACAAAAAAACAAAAAAACAAAAAAAAAACAAAACAAAAACAAAACAAAAAACCCAAAACAAAACAAAAAATACAACAACAAAAAAAAAACAAAACAAAACAAAAAAAACAAGTTCTGCTCTTCTAGAGAACCCTGACAAATACAGGAGGTAAGGCAAAGAAATAGATCATTAGCAAGTATACATGGGAATACTGGGATACTGAGGTATTGCAGGCATCTGATTGTAATCATCAGAAATGGAAGTATTACTCGTTGGGTTATACTCTACTTTTAATGTTTCTAAGGAGCTGAAACCACATTATTCTGAGGTCAAGGTTGTGATGTGTACTCTTGGTTGCCACTTGAAAATATCTAGATAAAACAAATATCAACACAGGAGGACACATCTCTGAGATATTTTCTGATTGAATTTTGTTAATGACTTCTAGGCAAGAAAGGAAGGTGGAAGACATACAAACTTAATCTAAAGTTCCTAAACCAGGTTGACACACCTTTAATCCTGGACACGCCTTCTGCTGGAGGTGTATATAAGGACATGGATCGTGAAGATTTACCCATTTTTCAGCTTCTCCTCAACTTGTTCACACATCCATCCCTACACTGGCATTGGAGCCAAATGCTTCCAGTTTGAGGCCTATAGAGAACATCTGAGACTTTCTAGTGGGACTGCAAAACTAAACGACTGTTAAAGTTTTTGTCTTCAGGTAACCAATGATGGATTAGTAGGACTGCACTCTGTAAGTACTACCAAAAATTCCCCTTATGGCATGTATATATATATATATATATATATATATATGTCTCCTCCCCCCGCAACTAAGCTGGCTGGCAGCTCCCAAACTCTTCCGATCGCTACCTCCGGCCTTTGTTCCTGTGAACAATAGGCTCCGAACTTCGACTACTGACACCACCCCCAAGGCAGTGTTTACCTGACTTGCCAGTTGAAGGCAGGCGACCCGCTGAGACCTGGAGCCAGGAGAATTCACAGGAACGCCTTTGAAGCGACCGACTTCTGGGGTGCGTGGTCGATCCCCCAAAATACTATATAACTTGCCTTAAATTTATTAAAACTAGTCTTGACCGGAATTCCCGTCTTGAATCATGTCTCTCCGCCTCCCTGTCCCTGTATCCTCAAAATTCTCTTAACAGGTAACCCGGTTCACATGTAGCTGCTGGCAGACTACATAATTGGCGCCCAACGTGGGGGAACCTGGTACGGGAGAATTTCCTGAGGTAACCCTATCGAGCGAAGCTTCGCAGAAAAGGTGATAAGGAATGGTATCCGCACGGTAAGCAGCATAGAGGTCAAAAACTAGCGCTAGTGGAAAAATTTTTCTATTGTTGTGAGTGCAGAGGGATACGGGTTTTTCAAGCAAACTGTGTTGACCCGGCACAGTGGCCGCTTGGGTTGAAAAGATAGGGAAAAATGGGACAGGAAAGTTCGCGCAAAATTTGCGCCCGCAATATTCAAGAGTTGCTTCAGGCGAAAGGGATAGGGTTTGAAGAAGAAAAATTAGAGGATTTCTTGGACCAGATATATTCTTGTTGTCCTTGGTTCCAAGAAAAACGAACGTTAAATGAGAGAACTTGGGTGAGAATTGGTAATTCACTAAAGGCAGCCAAGGCAGACAATATTACTCTCTGCCTTTGGATGCTTATTAAAGATATCATAGATGAAGGAGGTTTGGAAGAATTAGGTGTCATTCAAGAAATTGAGGATTCTCAAGTAGAAAGCCTTATAGAAAGGATCCCTGTAAGAGAAGACTCTCCACACCCTAAGTCTCGTAAACACAGAGACAGTTCTGATGAGTCTATTGTAAGAAAAAAAATAGCTCATCCCGAGAAAGGAGCGACTGAAGTTCATGGAGAAGATTGGCCCCCTGTAGCACCATCTGCTCCGCCTATGACCTTGATGGCAGCGGCCGAGATCCAGAAGAACATGCAATTACAAAAGTTAGAGTTTGAAATTAAATTGCAGAAATTGACTAATGAGTTACAGGAGCTAAAAAGGGTCTCTAATACTAGAGCAAACAATAACTCGGAGACCCGCCAGTCGCCATTAGAAAGTTATAAACCAGGCCCGCGGGGAGGGGCAGGATACGTCAGAAATCTTAGCTTTTCCAGTCCTTGAGATAGAAGACCAGGACAATGTGATTAGACAATATCAGACCTTGGAAATTAAAGTGATAAAAGAATTAAAGCTAGCCATAGCCCAGTACGGCCCGACAGCTCCCTTTACACAGGCGTTATTGGATACCGTGATAGAGTCGAATTTAACTCCACAGGATTGGAAAACGCTGTGCAAAGCCACGTTGTCGGGGGGGGGGGGGGAGATTTCTTGCTTTGGAGTTCTGAATGGCTTGAGGCTAGCAAAAGAACCACTGCCACTAACACTCAGGCAGGCCATCCAGAATGGAATGCTGAGATGTTACTGGGGGAAGGCCTATATGAAGGAAATAATAATCAGATGGGTTTTCCCATCGCAGTGTATGCGCAGATTGCGGTGGCCGCCTGCCGTGCATGGAATCTTTTACCATCTAAGGGAGATCTTAGTGGAAATCTAACAGCTGTGAAACAGGCTCCCGACGAACTCTTTCAAGATTTCGTAGATCGATTGCTAAAAACGGCTAATAGAATTTTTGGAAATTCTCAGGCAGAGAATCCTCTGGTTACTCAACTAGCCTATGAGAATGCTAATGCGGCCTGCCGGGAGGCGATTAGACCCCATAGGGGAAAGACGGACCTAGCTGGTTACATTCGTCTTTGTTCTGAAATCGGTCCCTCCTATAATCAGGGTTTAGCTATGGCTGCAGCGCTGCAGGGAACCACAATCCAGGGAATTCTTTCGCAGAGACGAGGAAATAGAAGGTGTTTTAAATGTGGTAGTCTGGGTCATTTTAAAAGTGATTGCCCTGATAATAAGACTACTATAAACGGGCAATCAGGTGGTCCACCAGGAACATGCCATAAGTGTAGAAAAGGAAATCATTGGGTAAAGGGATGCAAGTCCAAAAATAATTTCCAAGGCAGACCCGTGTCGGGAAACGGGGGGAGGGGCCAGCCCCAGGCCCCGATGCATCTAGGACAAACTGTCTGTGGGGCGCAGCTGCTGCTGAGCCAAGGAAATATATCTTTGAACTCGCCAGAGCTACACCAGGAAGTGCAGGATTGGACCTCTGCAGTGTATTCCAAGCCATACTAGCGCCAGAGATGGGTGTTCAGGTTTTGCCCACAGGAGTCTTCGGACCATTACCTGAAGGCACTTGGGGATTGCTGTTAGGACGAAGCAGTTCTACTGTAAAGGGACTGCAGATTTATCCAGGGGTCATAGACAGTGACTATGAGTGAGAAATAAAAATTATGGCTGCTTCGCCTCATGGTGTCATAACTATACCGGCTAATCAAAGAATTGCTCAGCTAGTTTTGGTTCCTTTACATCCACTGCCTTCCAAATTCACTAAAGATAAAAGAGGGGAGGAGGGCTTTGGCTCCTCCGGAGTGTTTTGGGTTCAATCTATCACAAATAAAAGACCTAACCTTAAATTGACTATTGAAGGAAAGAGTTTTGAAGGATTAATAGATACGGGAGCTGATGTTACAATTATTAAGGGACAGGATTGGCCGTGTAATTGGCCATTGACTGAGACCCTAACGCATCTCCAAGGTATCGGTTACGCAAATAACCCCAAACAGAGCGCAAGACTTTTAACTTGGAAAGATGCAGAAGGGAATTCAGGACAAATTCGGCCTTTTGTGATGCAGAACTTGCCTACTACCCTCTGGGGTAGAGACCTCCTATCTCAGATGAATTTAATCTTGTGTAATCCAAATGAAATCGCCTCTAAGCAAAAGACAGTGTCGGAGGAATCCGTACCTGCTCAGGGGCTTGGAAATGAAGGACAAGGCACTAGAAAGTTTAAAAACTCCCAGGCAAACCCTAACTCTAGAAGTCTGGGGCATTTTCAGTAATGGCCACTATCTTGCCTGCACCCCACGCTGATAAAATTCAATGGCTTAGTGACAATCCTGTGTGGGTTGATCAGTGGCCTTTATCTAAGGAGAAATTGGAGGCTGCCTCTTTGCTAGTGCAGGAACAATTAGAGGCGGGACATTTAATAGAGTCATTATCTCCATGAAACACGCCAATATTCGTAATTTAAAAAAAAATCCGGCAAATGGAGATTGTTACAGGATTTAAGAAATGTAAATGAAACAATGTTGCCCATGGGAACCTTACAAGCGGTCTTCCATCCCCCGTGGCTATCCCTAAAGGGTTTCATAAAATAGACATAGATTTAAAAGATTGTTTCTTTACTATTCCATTGCACCCTGAGGATTGCAAAAGGTTCGCGTTCAGTGTTCCTTCTATTAACTTTACAGAGCCTATGAAAAGGTTTCAGTGGACAGTGCTCCCTCAGGGTATGGCTAACAGCTCGGCTTTATGCCAGAAATTTGTAGCACAGGCCATCCAACCTGTGAGACAGAAATGGCCAGATATTTACTTTATCCATTTCACAGATGATTTTCTAATTGCAGGAAAAAATCCTCAGACCTTGCTTTTATGTTTTAAAGATTTACAGCAAGCCTTGGTCGCCAAAGGGTTACAGATAGCGCAGGAAAAGGTTCAGATCCAGGAGCCATATAATTATCTGGGTTTTAAACTTACAGACCAGGCAATTTTTTCCCAGAAGATAATTATCCGCAGGGACAATTTGAAAACTTTAAATGATTTTCAGAAGTTATTGGGTGACATTAATTGGCTTTGGCCGTATTTAAAGCTTACAACAGGAGAATTGCAACCTTTATTTGATATTCTTAAAGGGGATGCTGATCCAACGTCTCCTAGGTTATTAACTTCAGAAGGACTTTTGGCTTTACAGACAGTGGAGAAAGCTATTGAAAATCAATTTGTTACCTATATAGATTATTCTTTACCTCTGCATCTGCTAATTTTTAATACTACTCACTCGCCTACAGGTTTATTATGGCAAAAGGCTCCTCTGATGTGGATTCATTTGAGGGTGTCTTCAAGGCGTAATATTTTGCCATATTTTGAGCCAGTGGCCCAAGTAATTATGCTTGGTAGAAAGCAGGCGCTAACTTATTTCGGCAAGGAGCCGGACGTTATTATACAACCTTACAGTGTAAATCAGGATGAATGGCTAAAACAGCATAGCACAGATTGGCTGCTAGCTCAGATTGGTTTTAAAGGGTGTATAGACAATCATTATCCTCAAGACCAGTTAATAAAGTTTTTTAATATGCATGAGGTTGTATTTCCTAAAATGACATCTCTACGGCCGTTGCAGAGCCCACTCCTAATTTTCACAGACGGCTCGTCTAAAGGAAAAGCCGGATATTGTATTAACAATCAACAGGTGGTCATAGAAACGCCTGGGTTATCCGCTCAGTTATCAGAGCTTACAGCAGTGCTGTGTGTTTTTCAAACTGTAAATAGTACGTTTAATCTTTTAACTGACAGTGCTTATGTTGCATTTTCTATACCGCAATTAGAAACCTGTGGCACGTTTAATTTTAATATGCCAGCTGGATCCTTGTTTTCACAATTGAAAGGTATCATACTTGCTAGGAAAAATCCTTTTATATAGGACACATCAGAGCCCACTCGGGTCTTCCTGGACCTCTGGCTCAGGGTAATGAGTGCATTGACAAGGCGCTAATAGGACAAGCCTTGGCACTCATACCCGTAGAATTGGCAAAACGTGATCATGATAAATTTCATCTTTCTAGTCATATGTTGAGACTCCGTCATAAGATCACAAAGGAACAAGCTAGAATGATTGTAAAGCAATGCCCCAATTGTCTCACTTTAGCACCAGTGCCCCACTTAGGGGTTAATCCACGTGGCCTTATGCCCAATCAAATTTGGCAAATGGATGTAACTCACTATGCAGAATTTGGGAAATTAAAATTTATACATGTTTGTATTGATATGTGCTCGGGACTTATTTTTGCTTCCCTGCATACGGGAGAAGCCTCTAAAAATGTAATTGATCATTGTTTACAAGCCTTTAATACCATGGGATTACCCAAGGTCATTAAGACAGACAATGGACCAGCCTACACTGGTAAGAACTTTATCTCATTTTGTAAGGAATTTAATATAAAACTTAAAACTGGAATTCTTTATAATCCAATGGGGCAAGGAATCGTGGAGCGTGCCCATCGCACCCTTAAAAATTGGCTTATTAAAACTAAGAAGGGGAATTTATATCCTCCCAGGTCTCCTAAATCACATCTTGCCTTTGTTTTATTCGTTTTAAATTATCTCCAAATGGATGCTAAAGGTCAGTCTGCTGCAGACCGAAACTGGCATCCAGCTACTTCCAATTCCTACGCCATGGTTAAGTGGCGGGATCCTTTAAATAATACATGGAAAGGCCCAGACCCTGTTTTGATCTGGGGAAGAGGGTCTGTTTGTGTTTTCTCCCAGGAAGAAGACGGAGCACGTTGGTTACCAGAGAGATTGGTAAAACAGGTAAATTCCACCCCCAAAACTGTTGGTAAGTATAATTAATTCAAAAGGCTGTTTTTCAAGCCGCTTCCCATTTACTTGGGAAGGTATAGTTCCTTTGTGTTCTTGCAAATTAAGTTGCAAGCCAGGCCTCTTGCCTGAGGCCACTGAATTTCAATTAAACTAAAACCGGTTTGAGTTTCCAAGACTAACCAAACAGGTTGTTCTCTTAATCTCCTTTTATATTTCAAGCAGATAACACTCAGAAGACGAAATTCCTTCAGCGATGGCTCCAGTTTGAGGATGGGTAGTATTATAGCCAGCCAGCGCTTATCCGGAGAGAATTTACTCTGCTAGTGGAATCCTCAGAGAGGAGGTTGCATGGTACTTGGAACTATGCATGTTTGTTAATATAACAAACATGGGCATCAGTTGAGGTGCGAGGCGAGGCACTGCAAGGGAAAGGGAAAAAAATCCTGGCTCCGAGTTTCCCTGAAAAGCATGCCCAGCTGCATAGGGGTTTGACATCGAAAGACTGTCCTTGAAAAAAATGGCGGTCTATTCCCCCCCCCCCCCCCCGAAAAAGATGTCCGTAACGCTTAAGGGGGCTAGGGCCTCTGCTTTCACTCACTGATGAATGCCTGTCATCCATTGGATGAACTTAATTATTTCCACTGAGTTGTTTAAAATTAATAATTAAGGGGGAATTGTCTCCTCCCCCCCCACACACCCCCACCCCCCCCCAAATAAGCTGGCTTTCAGCTCCCAAACTCTTCTGATCGCTACCTCCCGCCTTTGTTCCTGTGAACAATAGGCTCCGCACCTCGACTACTGACACCACCCCCAAGGCGGTGTTTACCTGACTCGCCAGTCTGAAGGCAGGCGACCTGCTGAGACCTGGAGCCAGGAGAATTCACAGGAACGCCTTTGAAGCGACCGACTTCTGGGGGGGGGTGGTCGATCCCCCAAAATACTATATAACTTGCCTTAAATTTATTAAAACCAGACTTGACCGGAATTCCCGAGTTGACTCATGTCTCTCCGCCTCCCTGTCCCTGTAACCTCAAAATTCTCTTAACAGGTAACCCGGTTCACATGTAGCTGCTGGCAGACTACATATATAGATGCATTCCATAGCTTGTTTTTTATTGGACATTTCATTTATTTACATTTCAAATGTTATGCCTTTCCTGGTTTCCCCTCCAAAAGACTCCATCCCCTCCCCCTCTAATTCCCCCTACTTCTATGAGGTTGCTCTCCCCAAGGACCCATATACTCCCTCCTCACTCCCCTAACATTGCCACACTTGGGGCATAGAACCTTCATAGGACAAAGGCCCTTCTGCTTTTCCTTGGGGGGGGGCAGTGTTTCTCTGTACAGCACTGGCTGTCCTGGAAATCACTCAGTAGACCAGGATAGCCTCGAACTCAGAAATCCCCCTGCAACTGCCTCCAAAGTGCTGGGATTAAAGGCATGTGTTATCACTGCCTGGGGTTTTTGGTTTCGTTTTTTTGTTTTGTTTTGTTTTGTGTGTGTGTGTGTGTGTGTGTGTGTGTGTGTGTGTGTGTTTAATCAGGCAATCCTTTGATACAAAAACAGATGGAGCCATGGCTCCCTTTCATGTGTAGTCTCTGGGCTTTAGTCACTGGGAGCTCTGCAGGGTCTGGCTCATTGATATTGTTGTTTTGCCTATGCAGTTGCAAACTTCTTCAGCTCCTTGGATCTTTTCTCTAACTCCATCATTGGGGTCCCTGTGTTCAGTCCAATGGTTCCCTGCTAGCAACAGCATCTGTATTTGTCAGGCTCTGGCAGATCCTCTCAGGAGACAGCTATATCAGGCTTCTGTCAGCAAGCACTTCCTGGCATCTACTATAGTGTCTGGGTTTGGTGACTGCATATGGTATGGATTCCCATGTAGGGCAGTTTCTGGATGGCCTATCCTATAGTCTTTGATTAACTCTTTGTCCCTTTATTTCCTTTGGTTTTTTTTCCCCCAAAACCTCTTTTGAAGAAAAGTTTATTTAAATCCATTAGCTACTTTTTTTTAAATTTCATATATTTATTTACAATTCGAATGATTTCCTCTTTTCTGGCCTCCCACTCCCAAAAGTCCCATAAGCCATCTTCCCTCCCCCTGATCTCCCATCCACCCCTTCCCACTTCCCTGTTCTGGTTTTGCCTATATTGCTACACTGAGTCTTTCCAGAACCAGTCCACTCCTTTTTTCTTCTTGTACATCATTTGATGTGTGGATTATGTTTTGGGTATTTCAATTTTGTAGGCTTATATCCACTTATTAGTGAGTGCATACCATGATTAATCTTTTGAGACTGGGTTACCTCACTTAGTATGATGTTCTCCAGCTCCATTCATTTGTCTAACAATTTCATGAATTCATTGTTTCTAATGGCTGAATAGTACACCATTGTGTATATATACCACATTTTTTTATATCCATTCTTCCGTTGAGGGAAGACTTTCTATGACTCCTTCTATTTCTCCACATCCTTGCCAACAACTGCTGTCTCCTGAGTTTTTAATCTTAGCCACTCTGACTGGGATAAGGAGAGCCGGAGGTGAATAAATCCTGGACTGTTAAAAATAAAGATTAAATAATAATAATGATCATAATCATGAAAACTGATAAACAGAGACATTCAACCTCTGCAACTGAACAAGTAGTAGATTCTTACTCTAGTAGACCACATGAAACCATTGTTGTTTTAGGGTTAGCACAACCTATAAGCCATTATAACAAATCATTGCCTTTATAAATGTATAGAAAGACTCATTGTATAAGTTCTGCTTCTAGCCAGGTTGTGATGGTGCACACACACAGTAAGTATTAGGGTATGGATTCAATAAATAATCTCGGTCTGACTGAGTTTGGTGATTGTGTGTTTTCTGCATCAACTCTCAATCCCCAAACTCCATGGCCCCTAAATATCTTCCAAAGCATTAGTACTTGGGTGAATGTTTTACATTACTAAGTTCAGATGCAGCACTAGTTACAGTCTTAGTTATCTCTGAAAAACAGCTTCTTTATGTTCTCAGAAAACACTGCTCTGAAGATTTCAAATCAGTAAAATGGCCTCTTTTTATCACTATTAATTTCTTAGCTCTACTAGCCAGCATTGTCCCTGTAATCCATTCTATATTTGAATGTAAAGCTAGAGCCAGAGGGCTAAAGTTCTTGCAATTTGCTACTTGCTGTGGCTGGAACATCTCTCCCTTATTCTATTAAATTCTTCACTGTTTATGATTTTCTGTCCTGGCACTTGTTTTGTAAACTCACTTTGAACTCAGAGATCTGCATGTTCCTATCAACTGAGTTCTAGGAGTAAAGGTATATATCACCGTGTCTGGTCTGAAGCATTAATTTTTAAACATGGAACTGCTTCAGTACTAGGGTGGCCTTGAACTCTGCCTGCCTCTATCTCCTGAGTGCGCGGATTAAATGCATATACTACAATGCCTGCACCTAATGTCCAACACATATAAAGAACTCATGAACAATAGTGATGTGGAAATATTACTGATCCTCCAAAGACCAGACAGCATCAGATCTGATGCAACACACAGCAGGATCTTTAATCTATTTAAGTTAGTTTCCACCCAACTCTTCCACCTATCACTGCCCCACCATCAAAGAGGGTTTTGGTGGTCGCAGACCCATGAATATTTTTCAGGGAAAGGCTTTGTAGTAAGCAGCAAGCAGAGTGTACATGTGTAAGCATCGGATTGGAAAGCTACTGTGGCCTTTAACATAATTGCCTGGTGCTGGGAGTCATATCATAAACTTAATTTCTGCTCTACTCCGTATTGGTCATCATTAGGCAAGTGGTAGGCTTGTCACCTGAAGAGCAGGTTTGTTAGGGAAATAATCTGGAGATGTTGGTCTTGTTGAGTCTGTAAAATGCAAAAGCTCATCTTGTTGGAATTGCCATAGAGAATGGAACTAGGGTCCAGTTTCATTAGGGATCAACTTGGAGACTGGACATTGGCACCAGCCTGTTAGTTTTCCTGAGTTTAAAATTAGGTCAGGGTCTCTAAAATGGAGTCTGAACTTAAAATATTTGATTTCGTAAGGCTAAACTGCAAACAACAAAACAACACAATCAAAAAATGGAGTATCGAACTAAACAGATAATTCACAACAGAAGACTATTG
The DNA here is from genome assembly GCF_947179515.1 of Apodemus sylvaticus. Lineage (NCBI taxonomy): Eukaryota > Metazoa > Chordata > Mammalia > Rodentia > Muridae > Apodemus > Apodemus sylvaticus. The sequence goes on from NC_067474.1 coordinate 104,045,144, forward strand.
AATGGCTGATAAGCACTTAAATATATGTTCAAAGTTCTTAGTCATCAGGGAAATGCAAATAAAAACAACAATGAGATTCTACCTCATAACAATCAGAATGCGTAAAATCAAAAACTCAGGTGACAGCAATGCTGGCAAGGATGTGTAGAAAGCAAAACACTCCTCTATTTCTGCTGTAATTGAAAATTTATACAACCACTCTGGAAATCAATCCTGAGGTTCCTCAGAATATTGGAAATAGATCTACCTGAAGACCAAGCTATAGCACTCTTGGGCTTATACCCAAAAGTTGCCGCACCATGTTACAGCAGCACTTGTTCCACTATGTTCATATTTGCCTTATTTGTGATAGCCAGAAGCTGGAACAAATCCAGATGTCGTCCAGCAAAAGAATGGATACAGAAAATGTGGTTTAAGTACACGTTGAAATACTACATAACTATTAAGAATGAGGACATCCAGAGATTTGCAGGTAAATGGATGGAAATAGAAAATACTATCCTGAGTAAAGTAACTCAAACCCCAAAAACATGCATGGTGTGTTCTCAGTAATAAGAGGATGTAAACCAAAAAATGTGCAGAATTCCTAGGGTACAATCCACAGAACTCAAGAAGGTTAACAAACCGAAGTCAGAATTCCTCAGTTCCACTTAGAAGGGAGAACAAATCAATCACAGAGAGCAGAGGCAGGGAGGGGACAGGGTGAGAGAGGGACAGTGAGGGGGAAGGGGGAACAAGATCAGGTATTGGGTGGCAGGGGGAACAATGCTGAAGCCCTAGGGGCAACAGAAAGAATGGAAACAAGCAGGCTCAAGAGGTGGAGGTGGGGGACACTCTAGAATGTATCAGACACCAGGGAGGAAAGAAACTCTCAGGACTCAAAGGGAGGGACCTTAGCTGAACTGCCCATAAGTAGGGAGAGGAAACTTCTAGAAAGGAGGAAACTCCTGAAGAAAGACATGGCATCAAGTGGAGAAATGTGGTTGCCATCCACAGTCAAATGCTCTCACGCTGAATTGTTCCTATCTGAAAGAATTACAAGGACAGAAATGGGGAAATGACTGAGCAAAAGAGTTCTAGCAATAAGCTCAAATTCTGATCCAGCTCAGGGGAACACCCCAAGTGCTGACACTAATACTGGTATGCTTACAAATAGGGGCGCCTATCCTGAGTGTCTTCTGAAATGCCCAACAAGCAGCTGAGTCAGATGCAGATCATTATATCCAACCAATCTACAGAAGCTGGTGATCACTGAGATGGAATTAGAAAGTAGCTGGAAGAAACTGTGGCAAGGGTTGATCCCATATGAGGACAAGCAGGCTCAACTAACCTTGATTCCTGGGAAATCTCTGACACTGAGCCACCAACTAGGGAGCATTAACCAGCTGATAGGAGGCCCCCCACCTATATTCAGCAGAGGACTGCCAGGTCTGGACTCAGTCAGAGAAGATGTAACTATCTCTTGACAGACTTGGAGCCCCAGAGTGTGGGAAGGTCTTATGTGGTACTGTGAGGTCATCCTCTTAAAGACAGGAGTGGGTGGGAAATTTGGTACGTGGAATAATCAGTGGGTAGAGCTGGAGGGGAATAAAGCCTGGACTGTTAAAATAAAGATTAAATAATCATAATGATCATAATCATAAAAACTGATCAACTGAGACATTCAACCTCTGCAACTGGACAAGTAGTAGATTCTTACTCTAGTAGACCACATGGAACCATTGTTGTTTTAGGGTTAGCACAACCTATAAGACATTATAAGAAATCATTGCCTTTATAAATGTATAGAAAGACTTATTGTATAAGTTCTGTTTCTAGCCGGGTGGTGGTGGTGCACATCTGTAATCCCAACACTCTAGGAGGAAGAATCAGGCCAATTTCTGAGTTCAAGGCCAGCCTGCTCTGCAGAGTAAGTTCCAGGATAGCCAGGGCTATACAGAGAAACCCTGTCTCAAAACAAACAAACAAACAAACAAACAAACAAAAAACAAAAAACAAAACAACAAAACAAAACAACAACAACAACAACAACAACAACAACAAAAAACAAGTTCTGCTCCTCTAGAGAATCCTGACAAATACAGAAGGTAAAGCAAAGAAAGAGATCTTTAGCAAGTATACTTGGGAATACTGGAATACTGAGGTATTGCAGCCATCTGATGGTAATCATCAGAAATGAAAGTATAACGTGCTGGGGTATACTCGACTTTTAATGTTTCTAGGGAGCTGAAACCACATTTTTCTGAGGTCAAGGTTGTGATGTGTACTCTTGGTTACCACTTGAAAATATCTAGATAAAACAAGTATCAACAAAGGAGGACACATCTCTGAGATATTTTCTGATTGAATTTTGTTAATGATTTCTAGGCAAGAAAGGAGGGTGGAAGACATACACCCTTAATCCAGTTCCTAAAGCAGGATGACACACCTTTAATCCTGGACACGCCTTCTGTTGGACAGTGGAAGACATATACCCTTAATCCAGATCCTAAGCCAGGATGACACACCTTTAATCCTGGACACGCCTTCTGGTGGATGGGACATACACCCTTAGTCCAGATCCTAAACCAGGATGACACACCTTTAATCCTGGACACGCCTTCTGCTGGAGGTATATATAAGGACATGGAAGCATGAAGATTTACCCATTTTTCAGCTTCTCCTCAACTTGTTCACACATCCATCCCTACACTGGCATTGGAGACAAATGCTTCCAGTTTGCAGCCTATAAAGAACATCTGAGACTCTCTAGTGGGACTGCAAAACTAAAAGACCGTTAAAGTTTTTATCTTCAGGTAACCACTGCTGGATTAGTAGGACTGCACTCTGTAAGTACTTCCAAAAATTCCCTTTATGGCATGTATATATAGATACATTCCATAACTCGTTTTTTATTGGACATTTTATTTATTTACGTTTCAAATGTTATGCCTTTCCTGTTTCCCTTCCAAAAAACTCCATCCCTTCCCCCTCTATTTCCCCCTCCTTCTATGAGGTTGCTCTCCCCAAGGAACTAATACTCCTTCCTCACTCCCCTAACATTGCCACACTTAGGGCATAGAAACTTCAGAGGATAAAGACCCTTCTGCTTTTCTTTAGGGGGGGGGGGCAGTGTTTCTCCTTATAGCACTGGCTGTCCTGGAACTCACTATGTAGACCAGGCTAGCCTTGAACTCAGAAATCCCCCTGCATCTGCCTCCAAAGTGCTGGGATTAAAGGCAATTGATATCATTGCCTGGGGTTTTTTGTTTTTGTATTTTGTATTGTTTTGTTTTAGTGTGTGTGTGTGTGTGTGTGTGTGTGTGTGTGTGTGTGTGTGTGTGTGTGTGTGTGTGTTTAATCAGGCAATCTTTTGGTACAAAAGCAGATAGAGACATGGCTCCCTTCCATGTGTAGTCTCTGGTTGGGGCTTTGGTCCCTGGGAGCTCTGCAGGGTCTGGTTCATTGATATTGTTGTTTTGCCTATGCAGTTGCAAACTTCTTCGGCTCCTTGGATCTTTTCTCTAACTCTATCTTTGGGGTCCCTGTGTTCATTCCAATGGTTCCCTGCTAGCAACAGCATCTGTATTTGTCAGGCTCTGGCAGATCCTCTCAGGAGACAGCTATATCAGGCTCCTGTCAGCAAGCACTTTCTTGGCATCCACTATAGTGTCTGGATTTGGTGACTGCATATGGTATGGATTCCCAAGTAGGGCAGTTTCTGGATGGCCTTTCCTGTGGTCTTTGATTAACACTTTGTCCCTTTATTTCCTTTTTTTTCCCAAGACCTCTTTTGGAGAAAAGTTTATTTAAATCCATTAACTAGTTTTTTTTTTTTAATTGGTATATTTATTTACAATTCAAATGATTTCCCCTTTTCTGGCCTCCCACTTCCAAAAGTCCCATAAGCCATCTTCCTTCCCCCTGATCTCCCATCCACCCCTTTCCAATTCCCTGTTCTGGTTCTGCCCTATACTGCTACACTGAATCTTTCCAGAACTAGTCCACTCCTCCATTCTTCTTGTACATCATTTGACATTTGGATTATGTTTTGGGTATTTCAATTTTCTAGGCTAATATCCACTTATTTGTGAGTGCATACCATGATTAATCTTTTGAGACTGGGTTACCTCACTTAGCATGATGTTCTCCAGCTCCATTTATTTGTTTAAGAATTTCATGAATTCATTGTTTCTAATGGCTGAATAGTACTCCATTGTGTATATATACCACATTTTTTTATATCCATTCTTCCGCTGAGGGATACCTGGGTTCTTTCCAGGTTCTGGCTACTATAAATAGGGCTGCTATGAACATAGTGGAACAAGAATCCTTATTACCTGCTGGGGAATCCTCTGGGTATATGCCCAGGAGTAGTATAGCAGGATCCTCCGGAAGTGACATGTCCCGTTTCCTGAGGAACCGCCAGACTGATTTCCAGATTGGTTTTACCAATTTGCAACCACACCAGCAGTGGAGGAGTGTTCCTTTCTCCACATCCTGGCCAACATCTGCTGTCTCCTGAGTTTTTAATCTTAGGCACTCTGACTGGGGTAAGGTGAAATCTCAGGGTTGTTTTGATTTGCATTGGAGAGGAACAATTTTTGGGTTTAAATTTTGTTGATAGGTAAGTTGTCCATCTCTCAATAGGAGGTTGTGCTTGACCTCTGGTTATGGGTTCTATAGTTTCTTACTATACTTTTTTTCGGTATGTCAGTTAATAGTATCCTCATTGGGTCCTGGGAGCCCCTCGCTTCCCTGGCTTCTGAGACTTTCTGGTGGCTCCTCCATGTTTTCCATCCTCCATTGATATACACTCTCTTCAAATTCTGAAGATCTATACGTCTACTGTCTCTTCCCATACCTGATGCTGCCCACCTTTATATCCCTTCTACTTTCTCTCTTTCTCCTTAGATCCATAACATGCTCTACCTCCCTTGATTATTTTATTCTCCCTTTTAAGAAAGACTGAATTATTCACGCTTTGGTCTTCCTTCTATTAAAGCTTCAAAAGACCTGGGAATTGAATCTTGAGAATGCCAACCACCTTGCCTAATTCTCAATTTATGAGAGACTACATACCATTTTTGTCCTTTTGTGATTGGTTTAGCTCACTCAGGATAATATTTTCTAGTTCCATCCACTTCCCTGAGAATTTCCTGGAGTCATTGTTGAGTACAACCCCATGGTGTCAATGTATGACATTCACTGTATCCATTTCTTTGTTGAGGGATATCTGGATTGTTTCCAGCTTGCAGCTATTAAAAATAATGCTGCAATTAACATAGTGGATCATATATCGTTGTTATATATTGGGGCATCTTTTGGGTATATGCCAAGGAGTTGTATAGCTGGGTCCTCAGGTAGTACTATTTCCAATTTTTTGAGGAACTGCCAGACATATTTCCAGGTTTGTTGTACCATCTTGTGATCCCAACAGCAATGGAGGAGTGATTCTCTTTCTCCAAGTCCTTTTCAGCATCTGCCATCACTTCAGTTTTTGATCTTAGCCATTCTGATTGGTAAGAGGTGGAGTCTCAGGGTTGTTTTGATTTGCATTTCACTGATGACTAAGGATATTGAACATTTCTTTAGGTGATTCTTGGCCATTTGAGATTCCTCAGTTAAAAATTCTGTTACTCTCTGTAACCCATTTTTAATAGGGTTATTTTGTTCTCTGTGTTCTAATTTATTTATTGAATATATACTATATATACTATATTGAATAGATAGAGAGAGACTGGGCAGGCATGACTTATCCTTGATTTTGCTGAAATTGCTTCAATTTTCTCGCCGTTTAGTTTGATCTTGGCTACTGGTTTGCTTTTACTAGGTTTAGGTGTGAGCCTCTTTCTAGAGCTCAAGAGTTGTTCTGATTCTTCAGATTTATCTTTGAGAAAGACCAGGGTAAATCCTACCACCTACTATGTCACTACTTAGGGCATGAAGAAAAGTCCAGTTTTGTCCTGCTTAGACTTATGAAAAAGATTTCAAGGAAACTTTCTACATTTTGCCACATGTTTCAGTCAATATTTGGATGATTTTATTCTCTTCCCATAATTTTTATTATTATTTAATAATCATAAACAAAAATATAGAATTTTTTATTTATAAATTTATAAATTTAAAAAATATAAAATATTTTAAAACTGAGGGATGTTGAATGGTATCAAGTAGAGAGTACCCTGCAGCTATGTTATATGATAATGTTAAGAAATAGAGACCTAAGCCAGTTTTCAGGCAATTATTTTCCATCTCTGCAAGTTAGAGGCAAAAGAATTCTCATTTTGAGACTAGATTGAAGTAGTAAAAGACTTTTAAAAAAACAAGTTGCCTTGTAACATCTTGGAATCTTCTTGGTGGGAGGAGGTCCCCAGTTTCCTGGGAGAGGGCTGGATGTTGAGCAGAACACCTAATAAGTGTTTTAATCAGTGATGCTTTTGTAAAGATACCATCACAAAACACCAGAGGATACTTTTTAGAGCATTTTCTAATTGATGAAAAGGTGAAAGATTGTACTAGCAGTTGCCAAGTTTTAATTTCATGTATTACAAGTTTCTGAATTAATTTCAAAAGTATACCTATCCATCCAAACTTTACACTTATTTTTTCAATCTACATGTTGTGACAAATCATATTGATGGTAATGATGAAGATGATAATTATGATGATGATATGATTTCTATTTTTCTTTCACTTTTCTCTTTCTCTCCTTTCTTTGTTTCTTTGTTTCTTTCTTTCTTAAATATTTGATTTCATCACTCCATTTTTTAAATTTAAAATTAGATTTTTCTTTCATTTTGTCCATCCTTAGACCAGGTTCCATGAGCTGTGTGGATATAATCCTAGACAATGTGGTCCTATTGTCAGTATGCTGACAGTGACCCTGTCTCTTCGCATTAGTCTATATTATTTGAGTAACTTGATGGGACCCCATAGAAGAAGAATACTAGAGAATGCAGCAGATTCCTTCCTCAGGAAGACTTGCCTGGATTCAAAATTGGCCACACCAGGTCATGTATTGAGATTCCCATTATTGAGATTACCATCATATGCACTATAACTCTCCATTGCAAGAGGTTTCAACAACACCATACAATATTATATTAATTTACAATCTTCATCCAAAACAACCCTCACATGAATTCTACTACTGCTTTACAAACCCACCACAATTGCCCCCAAAAATCCTATACCACATTCTCTTCCAAGATGGATGAGTACAATATTGAAGGTGCGCATTGGCCATTAAGTAAATGGTAGTAGGCAAGCTAACACACAAGAACCTAAGAGGCTGGTTACCTGGGAGCACCTTCTGAGTTCTATGAGCCTGGGATGAAATGTTTAAACAAGCTCTCTAGATATGAGGCCCTACCCACTGAAAGGTATGGTCTACCAAATCATAGAATCATAACTTCTGACCACCTCAGGATGAGTTTTACACAAGGAGACCTCAGAGCAATAGAGTTGAATTTTACTTGACCATTCCACATTCATCAGAACCAAAGAACGTGTGAAGCCCTGGCATCCAGCACACATTTTCAGCCTTCTTTCTACCATGTAACTTCTGTCTGTCCACTGAATGTGTGTATTCTCAAGGACTTTAAGCTCTCACAGTGGCATATCTAGTTCAGCCCAGTGTTCTCCTTTTCCCAACAGTGTAAGAACATGGAGAGTTCCTACACCTTCTGTGAAGCCTATATGGAGATGGCAGAAAACACAGTTGCTTCCCAGCCAGGATCCTGGAATACCCAACCTTCCCCTATGGAGTCCAGCCAGCTTATTTCAGGTCAGAGCTCAGATATGCCTACCTGGAAACAAACAGTGATGGCATCAACATCCTGTAGCAACCAAGATGCAGCCTGTACTCTGAGTTCAACAGCACACCTGGGAGAAGCCAATGATTTCCTGTTTGGAGAGCCAAGTGAGACCTCTTTTTGGTACCAGCAAGTTGTGTCTGCTGAGCAGAAAATCTCCCCTGCAGGCCCTCAGCACATGCAGCTCAACAGCACCCCGAAGACATGCCTTTCTCATTCCCAGCAGAGAGCAGAACTTGACACCAGGGATACTCTCTACAATGAAGGCTACTGGAAGAGGACAATGAACTCTGACAAGACTCTCTTGTTCACAAATACAGAAATGTGTTTGAATCCCAGGATTAACTTTGGTAATCATCAAAAGGTGCTTTCAGGAAGTCATGCTCTCCAGGACCCAAATGTAGATCACTCCCTTGCTTCTAAACATGACCAGATTTTCAGTGGTGAACATGAGATGCCTTTCCATGGTAACCAGACAAACTACAATCAGGTGACACCAAGGAATGGAGGGCATCTGACTCTCTATGGGAATCAGATGACATCACCCAGTTATACACAGGCCCTTTATCCCAATCAAATCATAACATCCTTTTCTGAACAGAATCGTTTTAGGAATCACCAGGAGAGCCCAGTAGCTGACAATGAATACTATGGAGATCAGATGATACTGCCAAATGGAAACCAGGTATTCTCTGAGCCTCAGATGAGAATTAACTGTGACCAAACAAATGACCAAATGAAATCCTTCAGTGTTCAGAATGTCTCCAAAGATCAAGAGAATCTCCTCAGTGGTGAGCACTCCCTCTCTGGGTATCATTCATCAGGGTACAGATGTGACCAGGATTTGACTGTGAATCACCAGGTATCAATTTCAATTGCTGGCCAGTCTTTCTATGAGTTTCAGAAAGAGACTTCCAGTTTTGACACAACTCTTCATGGGTATAAGAGGACAACATACAGTCCAGAAGAGAACCTGGCTAGCCATTCAGAGACAAGTCCCAGTTCTGAAGAGATATTCTATTTGGGTCAGATAAAGACCTCTTTTGATGAAAATGTCTGCCCAAGTCAGAATGGAACACCCAATCTGGAAGGAAGCCTTGATTGGCAGGTGACTTCACTTAGTCCCCAAGCCTCATATGTGGATGAAAACCCTTATCCTTCAAGTTCCCCTTTGGTCCAAAGACAACCTCAGGAAAACTCTTCAGCTTCCAGTTTGGTCCAGGTACAACATGCAGAGATGAAGTTAGACACCAAGACCAAGAGCCCAGTGTCCCGGAAGAACCCTCATCCTTTGAAGAGCTTCGCCTGTACCTACCAGGATTGTCAGAAATCATACAAAAAGTCTCACCACCTCAAAAACCACATGAAGAAACACACACGTCAGAAGGATTATGCCTGTGATGAGCCTGGATGCAAATGGAAATTCTTCCGCTCAGAAGATCTCAAGAGACACAAGCAAAAGCACAGTGGGGAGAGGCCCTACCCCTGTGACATGTGCAACAAAAGCTATTCCAGACCCGATTATCTCAAAAAGCATCAGAGGATCCATCTTCAAACATCACCCACCACTGCAACCTGAATGCCCACTCCCCTCCCCATACCATATCATATTACACTAACATATTTCTTCCTTCTTCTCAGTCACCATACCTGACCACTAATCAAGTACTTTGGGGATAATAGTGGGCCCCAGCAATGGACTCACTCAAATATTCCCAGCAGATTTTTTTTCAAGGAAAGCAGAGATGTAATGACAAACGTGTAGCTAGCCTGAATCAAAATTGTATACACTGAAATTTTATTATCAATTAAACATAAAATTATAAATACTTTAAAAAGTAGGGAACTTTTCATTGTCTCAGTTCACATTCCTGAATTTGAAATCAAATGCCATGTTCATAATAGGAAGACATAATAACTTCAGTGTGTTCAAAAAATGTTTGCTTGAAAATCACTAAAAGTGATAAACATGCTGCCTCCAACTCAAATATTCACAAAACACATGTGTGACAAAGGAAGTGAAAAATCTCAATATTATGAAAATCCAACAGTCCAATTGAACTAGATGTGGAGATATTTCCCTGAAGAAATTTAGGTGAATTCAGACAAGTGAAGAAGAGTCATTGTGCTTGCCCAATGCAAAATCTCAAATTAAAACCACACTCATGTATCATCATATACAATGGCAAATACAAAAACAAAACAAACACACAACTTTCCTTCAGCCAAATTGAAAATCCTAAAGATAGACTATATTCTGGGTAATGCACCATTTTACACATTCCAGAGGACAAAACAACAAACCAGAAATTGACTCCATCAGATAGATCAGTGGCCGGGCCTGTGAGACTTTTTGTTTTTCTTTTGTATTTATTGTTTAAATTTTTATTAGATATTTATTTTATTTACATTTCAAATGTTATCCCCTTTCCACTTTTTCCCTCTTTTTCCCTCACTTTTCCACATGTGCAAGGACTTTTCCTCTCATTGACACCTGACCACCCCATCCTCTGCTACATATGCAACTGGGGCCATTGGTCCCTCCATGTGTACTCTGTGGTTGGTGGCTAAATCCCTAGGAGCTCGGGGAGTCCTGATTTGTTCTTGTTGTTGTTCCTCCTATGGGGCTGTAAACCCCATCAGCTCCTAGGGTCCTTTCTCTAGCTCCTCCATTGTGAAGCCTGTGCTCAGTTCAATGGTAGGCTAAGAGCATCCACACTGTATTTGGCAGGCACTGGCAAAACCCCTCAGAAGACAACTATATCAGGCTCCTGTCAGCTAGAACTTCTTGGCATCCACAATAGTGTCTGGGTTTGGTAATTGTATATTGAATGGATCCCCAGATATGGCAGTCTCTGGATGGTTTTCCTTCAATCTTCTACACACTGTCTCTGTATTTCCTCCCATAGGTATTTTGTACCCCTTTTAAGAAGGACCAAAGTGTCCACACTTTGGTTTTCCTTCTTCTTGAACTTCATGTGGTCTCTATTATATCTTGGGTATTCCTGCCTTCTGGGGCAATATTCACTTATCAGTGAGCATACCATATGTGTTCTTTAGTGATTGACTGGTTTAAGTCACTCAGAATGTTATTTTCAAGCTCCATCAGTTTGCCTAAGAATTTCATGAAGACATCGATTTAATAGCTAAGTAGCACTCCATTGTTTAAAGGTACCACATTTTCTGTATCCATTCCTCTCTTGAGGGACATCCTGGCTCTTTCCAGGTTCTGTCTGTTATAAATAAACCTGCTATGAACCTAGTGGAGCATGTGTCCTTATTACATGTTGGAGCAACTTCTGGGTATATGCCCAGGAGTGTTATATCTGGGTCCTCAGGTACTAATATGTCCAATTTTCAGACGAACTGCCAAACTGATAAATAAATAAATGGAAATCTAACTACTGAGAAAAAGTTAGCAACTGAAATTTCATTTAGACACACTAAAAGAGATCAATCTGTTTTCTTCAGTGGAGTCACACCAGTCAGATCAAGCACTACAGGGAAGGCCTCATGTACAGAAGTAGGTGACTTACCAAAAATGGGTTACATGTTGTTTTGCATGTGTGTGTGTGTTTTTTTTTTTAATTACAGGTTAGTTTTCTTTGTTCTTTTTTTGATGCTTTTGATTTTTTTTTTTTTGGTGTGTGTGTGCATTAATTTTTTTGTTTTTTCTTTGGAGAAGGAACTTAAAAGTTGGGTGGGTAGGAACAGGAATAGAATCTGGAAGGAGTTAGAGGAGGAAAAGAATATCTTAAAAATATATTTAGATTTAAAAATGTTTTAAATTATGAAGTATATTATGAAAATTGAATATGTGTAGTTCAATGTATTTTAATTACAAGGCAATTAATAAAAGTGCTGTTATATCTGTGATGAGTTTTCTTACTTGAATATTTATTTTTATTTAATGACTTATTTATTAAATTTCTCTATTAAAAATAAATACAATATATCCCTACATTCATTGAAGTTAAAGAATTACATGAAATTCTGACAGTACAATGGTATGAATGATTGTCAAATTATATATGAAAAAAGATTGTAATTATTTATTAGTAATAGTAGATGGAAAACACCATATAGTCTTTAAGCAATTAATGAAAAAACAGGCAACAACAACAATAACAGAACATGCAAAGCCATTGAGATAAGAGATATTAGTGTCCTGTCCAGAACTTCCAGGCTAACAGAATAGGTTTGATGGGAAGAAGTGATTCCAACAATGCAGCTACAGAGACATGATGTCACAGAGAGGAATTTGGTCTTGTAATATCAACAACATTTTTTCCTCCACTGGATATTTTCTTTATTTACATTTCAAATGTCATCCCCTTTCCAGGTCTCCTCTCTGGAACCCCTATCCCATCCCTCCTCCTCCTGCATCTCCACCACCCACACACCCACTACTGCCTTTCTACCCTGGCCTTCCCCTATATTAGGGCATGAAATCTCTCAGGCACAAGGGCTGTTTCTTCCACTTATGTCCAACAAGGCCATCTTCTGCCACTTATGTGGGCAGAGCCATGGGATCCTCCATGTGTACTCTTTGCTTGGTGGTCCAGTCCTGAGGAGCTCCTAGATATCAAAACTCTTAAGTCTGTTAAATATAAAGTTTCAAATCTTAGATAGAGTAATAAAGCAAGAAAAAGAGATACAGGGAATACAATAAGAGGGAAGAAGTCAAATAATATCTATTTGCAGGTAACATAAACTTATACCCCCCAAAAAAAGGAAAAAAAAAAAAGAAGACAGTAAACACCTGAGAAGAAAACTCTTAAACCTAGGGAGAGAGAGATGGTTCACTGGTTATGAGAATTTGCTGTTCTTGCAGAAGAATAGAGTTTGTTCCTAGAATGCATAGGATGTCTCATTATGCCCTGTATCTACCGTTCAAGGCAATCCAAAGCCCTCTTCTAGCTTTCTTGGGCATTGAATGCATGTAGTATACACACATTAACACAGACAAATCACTCTTGTATGTAAAAAAAAACAGTAAATGATGAAATATTCATTTTCTAAAACATATAAAAGTAACACACAGGTCAAACAGGATATATATATATATATATATATATATATATATATATATATATATATACACACACACACACACACACAAACATACACACACATATGTCTGTATGTAGCAACACTTAATGTAATAAAAGAGGACATAAATTTGAAAGAGATAAAATATATATGAGAGAGATTTGAGGAAGGAAAGAAAACGGAGTAAGAAATGATGTACTGATGTTGTACATCAAAACAAAAACAAATACTAAAAAGAGAATATGTTACAGCTATTAAACACATTCTGCAAATTATCAAGATAAAATTCAACACACACACACACACACATAAAACCAAAAAATAAAACCCCCACACAATAGTCTTCTTAGCGAATAACAAAACACATTGAAAATAAATCCTATTCACAATAGTCTTTAAAGAGTGGTAATAGGAACATTTCTGGGTTAAAAACATTGAGATGCCTGTGTGACCCCATCCTTCCACCAGGAGCCTTTCCTGTCCAAAGGAAGAACAGAGGGAAAGGAACAGGGATTGAAAGACTGGCCTTCCTGGGACTGCCCAAGCAGGGGATCCATCATGTCTGCAGATGACAAACCAAACACTCCTGCAGTCAAGACTCACCTGCTGACAGTAAACTAGTATGATAGATCCTTGGGAGGTCAGGTCAGCAACTGATCAATACAGATATGGATGCTTGGAGCCATACTGAGCTCAGGGAACCTGGTGATGGAGCTGACAGAACAGGAGGAGCAGAGGGAGATTGCAACATTGTTGGAAGAACAATATAGGCTTGCATAACTACCCAGTTCTCCCAGAGTCTAGACCATCTACTAGGGAATGAACTTGAAGGTATCGATGGCACCAGATACATGTGTAGCAGAGCATGGACTTGCCTGACAGCAATGGGAGGAGAGGACCTTGGACCTGGGGAAGTTTAATGCCCCAGTGTATGGGTATACTGCAGCAGTAGGCTGGGAAGAATGTAGAGGGGTGGGGGGTGGGGGTGGGACGGGAGATGTGGGATGGCAAGATTATGGAAAGGTTACTGGGAAGTGGGATATCATGGGAAAGGTGTTTAGTGAAAGGGTGACCAGCAAGTGTGATATCATTATCATTATCCAAATGCTTCCTAGAGGGAACTGGTATCCCAGGATTTCTGACACACAGGCTTGTGGGAGGGACAAGCCACAGGAAGAGAGAGAAAGACCAACTAACACCAGGGATAACTAGTTGTCAAGAGGCAAGTACAGGAACATAAGCAACAGAACCCAAAGCTACTTGGCATATGCAAAGTATCAGAACCCATTTTTTTTCCACCACAGTGATTCCAGGAAACACCAACAAATCATAAAAGCAAGACTCTTATTTAAAATCACATCTCATGATAATGATTCAGGACATTAAGCAGGACATAAATACCTCAGTAAAGAAATACAGGACAACAGTACCTGAACTGCAACTGTACACAGGATCAGGCATAGCACTGGGGGATTAACAAAAAACACAGGCATGGGTCATTCTGTAAGGAGAATGCCAAAGCTTTAATGTGAGTCCAGCAATATATATACTAGAGGCCAGGGAAGGGAACAGGAAAAATCAATTATAGCCATAAGCCAGGCAGCTGGGAAGTCCATACAACACCAGGCAGGAGGGCAGGAATCAAGCTAAGCCATGGGATGTTTTGCTCTCAAGAAACCTGTGCAAACAGCTCATCTGGGGGCATTGAGCCAAGCTCCCTGGTTCCCAACAACAGGAAAACCCAGTTAAACAGTTAGAAGCCCTTAAAGAGGAAACACAAAAACCCCTTAAAAAACACAGGAAAGCACAATCAAGCAGATGAAGGAATTTAGCAAAACCATATACGATCTCAAACACGAAATAGAAACAATAAAGAAATCTCAAAGAGAGACCACCATGGAGTTAGAATACCTAGGAACTAGATCAGGAGATAAAGATACAAGCATCATCAACAAAATACAAGAGATAGAAGAGAGAATCTCGGGTGCAGAACATTACATAGAAAACATTGTCACAAGAGTCAAAGAAAATGCAAAATCTAAAAAGCTCCTAAGCCAAAACATCTGGGAAATCCAGGACACAATAAAAAGAAAAAAAACCTAAGAATAATAGGTATAGAAGAAACTGAAGATTCCCAGTTTAAAGGGCCAGTAAATATTTTCAACAAAATTATAGAAGAAAACTTTCCTAACCTATAGAAATAGATGCCCATGAACATACAAGAAGCCTACAGAACTCCAAAAAGACAGGACCAGAACAGAAATTCTTCATGTCACATAATACTCAAAACACAAAATGCAAGAATGAATATTAAAAGCAGTAATGGAAAAAGATTAAGTAACATATAAAGGCAGAGCATTCAGGATTATACCAGACTTCTTGCTGGAGACTATAAAAGCCAGAAGATCCTGGGCAGATGTCATACAGAAACAAAGAAAATACTAATGACAGCCCATGCTACTATACCCAGCAAACTCTCAATTATCATAGCTGGAGAAATCAAGATGTTCCCTGATAAAAATATATTTAAACAACATCTTTCCATAAATAAAGACCAACAAAAGATAGTAGATGGAAACCTTTAACAAAAGATAAGAAACTACATGCTAGAAAAATGCAAGAAAATAATACTTTTTCAGCAAAGCCAAAATATAGCCACACAAACATAAACCTTCATCAACAAAAATAACAGGAAGCAACAATCAATAGTACTTAGTAAATATTTCTTAAGATCAATGGGTCAATTCCACAATAAACAGACATACACTAACAGACTGGATTCATAAACAGGACCCAGCATTTTGTTGCATACAGGAAAAGCATCTCAGTGTCAAAGAAAGTCACTACTTTAGAGTAAAGGACTGGAAAACAATCTTCCAAACATATGGTCCCAAGAAAGAAGCTGGAATAGCCATTCTTATGCTGCATAAAAACAATTTTCACCCAGGAGTTTTCAAAAAGTATGAGGAAAGACACTTTTCACTCAATTTTGAATATCTATGCACCGGATGCAAAGGTGACACATTCATAACAAAAATAATCTACTAAAGCTCAAAGTACACTTTGTACTTCACACAATAATAGTGGGAGCCTTCAACACCCCACTCTCATCAATGGACAGACCATGGAAACACAAATTAAACAGAGACACATTGAAGGTATCAGAAGTTATGGACCAAATGGATCTGACAGATATCGACAGGACATTTCATCCTAAAAAGAAAGAATACAACTTCTTTCCAGCACCTCATGGTACCTTCTCCAAAATTGACCATATAATTGTTCCCAAAACAGTCCTCAACATATTCATCAGATCACCATTGACTAAGGCTTGTCTTCAATAGCAAGAAAAACATCAGAAAGCCCACATACCCATGGAAGCTAAACAATGCCCTACTTGATAATAACTTGGTCATGGAAGAAATAAAGAAATTAAAGACTTTTTAGAATTTAATGAAAATGAAAGCACAACATACCCAAATTTATGGGACACAATGAATGCAGTGTTAATAGGAAAACTCATAGTACTGAGTGCCTCCAAAAAGAAGCTGGAGAGCGCATACACTAGCAGCTGAACAGCACACCTGAAAGCTTTAAAACAGAAAGAACCTTATACACCCAAGAGGTGTAGAAGGCATGAAGTCATCAAACTTAGGGCTAACATGAATGAAGTTGAAACAAATAGAACTATACAAAGAATGAACAAGACCAGGAATTGGCTCTTAGAGAAAATCAAAAAGATAGATAAACCCTTAGCCAAACTAACTAAAAGGCACAGAGACAGTATCCAAATTAACCAAATAAGAAATGAAGGAGGAGATAACAATAGAAACTGAGGAAATTCAAAATATCATCAGAACCTACAACAAAATCCTATATTCAACAAAATTAGAAAATCTGGATGAAACTGATACTTTTCTAGACAGATTCCAAGTAACAAAGTTAAATCAGGATCAGACAAATCTTCAAAATAGTCCCATAATCCCTAAAGAAATATCAGCAGTCCTTAAAATATTTTTTGGTTTTTTTTTAGTTTTTTTTGTTTAAAATTTTTTTATTCGATATATTTTTTATTTACATTTCAAATGATTTCCCCCTTTCTAGCCCCCCTACTCCACAAAAGTCCCGTAAGCCCCCTTCTCTCCCCCTGTCCTCCCACCCACCCCTTCACACTTCCCCATTATGGTTTTGCTGAATACTGCTTCACTGAGTCTTTCCAGAACAAGGGGCCACTCTTCCTTTCTTCTTATACCTCATTTGATGTGAAGATTATGTTTTTGGTATTCCAGTTTTCTAGGTTAATATCCACTTATTAGTGAGTGCATACCATGATTCACCTTTTGAGTCTAGGTTACCTCACTTAGTATGATGTTCTCTAATTCCATCCATTTGCCTAAGAATTTCATGAATTCATTGTTTCTAATGGCTGAATAGTACTCCATTGTGTAGATATACCACATTTTTGCATCCACTCTTCTGTTGAGGGATACCTGGGTTCTTTCCAGCATCTGGCAATTATAAATAGGGCTGCAATAAACATAGTAGAGCATGTATCCTTATTACATGGTGGGGAATCCTCTGGGTATATGCCCAGGAGTGGTATAGCAGGATCTTCTGGAAGTGAGGTGCCCAGTTTTCGGGGGAACCGCCAGACTGATTTCCAGAGTGGTTGTACCAATTTGCAACCCCACCAGCAGTGGAGGAGTGTTCCTCTTTCTCCACACCCTCTCCAACACCTGCTGTCTCCTGAATTTTTAATCTTAGCCATTCTGACTGGTGTAAGGTGAAATCTCAGGGTTGTTTTGATTTGCATTTCCCTAATGACTAATGACGTTGAGCATTTTTTAAGATGCTTCTCTGCCATCCGAATTTCTTCAGGTGAGAATTCTTTGTTTAACTGTGTACCCCATTTTCTAATAGGGTTGTTTGGTTTTCTGGACTCTAACTTCTTGAGTTCTTTATATATATTGGATATTAGCCCTCTATCTGATGTAGGGTTGGTGAAGATCTTTTCCCAATTTGTTGGTTGCCGATTTGTCCTCTTGATGGTGTCCTTTGCCTTACAGAAACTCTGTAATTTTATGAGGTCCCATTTGTCAATTCTTGCTCTTAGAGCATACTCTATTGGTGTTCTGTTCATAAACTTTCTCCCTGTACCGATGTCCTCAAGGGTCTTCCCCAGTTTCTTTTCTATTAGCTTCAGAGTGTCTGGCTTTATGTGGAGGTCCTTGATCCATTTGGATTTGAGATTAGTACAGGAGACATGGATGGATCAATTCACATTCTTCTGCATGCTGACCTCCAGTTGAACCAGCACCATTTGTTGAAAAGGCTATCTTTTTTCCATTGGATGTTTTCAGCCTCTTTGTCGAGGATCAAGTGGCCATAGGTGTGTGGGTTCATTTCTGGATCTTCAATCCTGTTCCATTGATCCTCCTGCCTGTCACTGTACCAATACCATGCAGTTTTTTTTTTACACTATTGCTCTGTAGTATTGCTTGAGGTCAGGAATACTGATTTCCCCAGACTTTCTTTTGTTGCATGAATAGTTTTAGCTATCCTGGGTTTTTTGTTATTCCAGATGAATTTGATAATTGCTCTTTCTAACTCTGTGAAGAATTGAGTTGGGATTTTGATGGGTTCTGCATTGAATCTGTAGACTGCTTTTGGCAAAAAACTATATTGTTTCTACCGATCCATGAGCATGGGAGGTTTTCCCTTTTTTGAGGTCTTCTTCCATTTCCTTCTTCAGAGTCTTGAAGTTCTTGTCATAAAGATCTTTCACATGTTTGGTAAGAGTCAACCCAAGATACTTTATACTGTTTGTGGCTATTGTGAAGGGGGTCATTTCCCTAATTTCTTTCTCAGCCTGCTTATCCTTTGAGTAAAGGAAGGCCACTGATTTGCTGGAGTTGATTTTATAACCTGCCACTTTGCTGAAGTTGTTTATCAGCTGTAGGAGTTCTCTAGTGGAGTTTTTTGGGTCACTTAGGTAGACTATCATGTCATCTGCAAATAATGATAGGTTGACATTTTCCTTTCCAATTTCTATCCCTTTGACCTCCTTATGTTGTCGAATTGCCTGAGCTAGTACGTCAAGTACAATATTGAAAAGATAAGGAGAAAGGGGGCAGCCTTGTCTGGTCCCTGATTTCAGTGGGATTGCTTCATGTTTCTCTCCATTTAGTTTGATGCTGGCTACCGGTTTGCTTATATTGCTTTTACTATGTTTAGGTATGGGCCTTGAATTCCTGTTCTTTCCAAGACTTTAAGCATGAAGGATGCTGAATTTTGTCAAATGCTTTTTCAGCATCCAATGAAATTACCATGTGGTTTTGTTCTTTGAGTTTGTTTATGTAGTGGATTGCATAGATGGATTTCCGTATATTGAACCAACCGAGCATTCTCGGGATAAAGCCTACCATGGTGGATGATCGCTTTGATGTGTTCTTGGATTCGGTTGGCAAGAATTTTATTGAGTATTTTTGCATCGATGTTCATAAGGGAAATTGGTCTGAAGTTCTCTTTCTTTGTTGGATCTTTTTGTGGCTTTGGTATCAGCGTAATTGTGGCTTCGTAGAAGGAATTGGGTAGTGTTCCTTCTGTTTCTATTTTGTGGAATAGTTTGAAGAGTATTGGTGTTAACTCTTCTTTGAAGGTCTGGTAGAATTCTGCACTGAAGCCATCTGGTCCTGTGCTTTTTTTGGTTGGAAGACTTTCTATGACTCCTTCTATTTCTTTAGGCATTATGGGACTGTTTAGATGGTCTAGTTGGTCCTGATTTAATTTTGGTATTTGGTATCTGTCAAGGAAATTGTCCATTTCCTCCAGATTCTCCAGTTGTGTTGAGTACAGGCTCTTGTAGTAGGATCTGATGATTTTTTGGATTTCCTCAGTTTCCGTTGTTATATCTCCCTTTTCATTTCTCAGTTTGTTAATTTGGATACTTTCTCTGTGCCCTTTGGTCAGTCTGGCTAAGGGTTTATCTATCTTGTTGATTTTCTCAAAGAACCAGCTCCTGGTTTTGTTGATTTTTTTTGTATGGTTCTCTTTGTTTCTACTTGATTGACTTCAGCCCTGAGTTTGATGATTTCCTGCCTTCTACTCCTCCTGGGCGAAATAGCTTCTTTTTGTTCTAGGGCCTTCAGGTGTGTCATTAAGCTGGTAATGTATGCTCTCTCCATTTTCTTTTTGGAGGCACACAGGGCTATGAGTTTTCCTCTTAGCACTGCTTTCATTGTGTCTCATAGATTTGGGCATGTTGTGTAATCATTTTCATTGTCTTCTAAAAAGTCTTTAATTTCTTTCTTTATTTCTTCCTTGACCAAGGTATCATTGAGTAGAGTATTGTTCAGTTTCCACGTGTATGTGGGTTTTCTGTTGTTTCTGTTGCTATTGAAGACCACTTTTACTCCATAGTGATCAGATAGGAGACATGGGATTAGTTTTATCTTCTTATATTTGTTGAGGTCTGTCTTGTGACCAATTATATGGTCGATTTTGGAGAAGGTACCATGAGGTGCTGAGAAAAAGGTATATTCTTTTGTTTTAGGATAGAATGTTCTATATATATATCTGTTAAATCTAATTGGTCCAAAGCTTCAATTAGTTTCATTGTGTCCCTGTTTAGTTTCTGTTTTCCTGATCGGTCCATTGAGGAAAGTGCAGTGTTGAAGTCACCCACAATTATTGTGTTAGGTGCAATGTGTGCTTTTAGTTTTAATAAAGTTTCTTTTACGAAAGAGGGTGCCCTTGCATTTGGGGCATAGATGTTCAGGATTGAGAGTTCTTCTTTTTGTATTTTTCCTTTGACCAGCAAGAAGTGTCCATCAGGTTCTCTTTTGATGACTTTGGGTTGAAAGTCAATTTTATCTGATATTAAAATGGCTACTCCAGCTTGTTTCCTGAGACCATTTGCTTGTAAAATTGTCTTCCAGCCTTTTACTCTAAGGTAGTGTTTGTCTTTGACCCTGAGCTGTGTTTCCTGTAAGCAGCAAAATGTAGGGTGCTGTTTACGTATCCATTCAGTTAGTCTGTGTCTTTTTATTGGGGCATTAAGTCCATTGATGTTAAGAGATATTAAGGAATAGTGATTGTTACTTCCTATCATTTTTGAAGTTATTTTTTAAATTTGAATGCTTAACTTCTTTTGGGTTTGATGAAAGGTTGCTATCTTGCTTTTTCCAGGGTGAAGTTTCCCTCCTTGTATTGGTGTTGTCCTCCTATTATCCTTTGTATGGCTGGGTTTGTGGATAGATATTGGGTAAACTTGGTTTTGTCATGAAATATCTTAGTTTCTCCATCTATGGTGATTGAGAGTTTTGCAGGATATAGTAGTTTTGGTTGGCATTTGTGTTCTCTTAGAGTCTGCATGAGATCTGCCCAGGACCTTCTAGCCTTCATAGTCTCAGGTGAAAAGTCTGCTGTGATTCTGATAGGTCTTCCTTTATATGTTACTTGGCCTTTTTCTCTTACTGCCTTTAGTATTCTTTCTTTGTTTAGGACATTTGGTGTTTTGATTATTATGTGACGGGAAGTATTTCTGTTCTGGTCCAGTCTGTTTGGAGTTCTGTAGGCTTCTTGTATATTCATGGGCATCTCTCTCTTTAGGTTAGGGAAGTTTTCTTTCATAATTTTATTGAAGATATTTGCTGGCCCTTTAAGTTGTAAATCTTCACTCTCATCTATGCCTATAATCCTTAGGTTTGGTCTTCTCATTATGTCCTGGATTTCGTGGATATTTTGGGTTACAAGCTTTTTGCATTTTGCATTTTCTTTAACTGTTGAGTCCATGGTTTCTATGGAATCTTCACCATCTGAGATTCTTTCTTCTATCTCTTGTATTCTGTTGTTGATATTTGCATCTCGGTCCCCTGATTTCTTCCCAAGGCTTTCTATCTCCAAAGTTGTCTCCCTTTGAGTTTTCTTAGTTGTTTCTACTTCTGATTTTAGATCCGGGATGGTTTTGCTTAGCTCCTTCACTTGCTTGTTTGTGCTTTCCTGTAATTCTTTAAGAGATTTTTGTGTTTTCTCTTTCATGACCTCAGCCTGTTGACCAAAGTTCTCCTGTATTTCTTTAAGAGATTTTTGTGTTTCCTCTTTCATGACCTCAGCCTGTTGACTAAAGTTCTCCTGTATTTCTTTAAGTGTTTTTTGCATTTCCTCCTTGTTGGCTTTTGTATTCTCCTGGATTTCTTTCAATGATTTTTGTGTTTCCCTTGCAAGGGCTTCTAACTTTTGATCCATTTTCTCCTGAATTTCTTTTTGATCCATTTTCTCCTGAATTTCTTTAAGTATGTCCTTCATGTGTTCCTGTACCAGCATCATGACCAGTGATTTTAAATCCAAATCTTGTTTTACTGGTGTGATGGGGTATCCAGGACATGTTGGTAGAGGAGAATTGGGTTCAGATGTTGCCATATTGCCTTGATTTCTGTTAGTGACGTTCCTGTGTTTGCCTTTTGCCATCTAGTTCTCACTGGTGTTAGTTTGTCTTGTCAGTGCTGGACTCACCAGTGCAAGCTGCCCCTTCCCAGTTGGCCTCTGGTGCACAGCTTACCTCCTGCACTGCTTGTAAACAGGGTGCTGCTGCCCAGGCTGTTCAGATCCCAAAGCAGGCACCCGAAGGCTCCAGCTGGGGCCCGCTGGATTCACTGGAGCACACTGACTTCTCCCAGCTGGCCGCCCGGAAGCCCAGCTAGCCTCTTGCAGGATCCGGAGATGTGGTGCGGCCGCCCAGGCTGATCTGGATCCGGAAGCGGAGAGAGTTGAGCTGAGGGCTTCCGCCTGAGGCCTTGTCCCAGATTGTGTCTGTGTACCAGGTGGAGCCCGTGTGCCACTTCCTGTCATTTTTGACGTTATTTTTTAAATTTGATTGGTTAACTTCTTTTGGGTTTGATGAAAGGTTACTATCTTGCTTTTTCCAGGGTGACGTTTCCCTCCTTGTATTGGTGTTTTCCTCCTATTATCCTTTGTATGGCTGGGTTTGTGGATAGATATTGGATAAACTTGGTTTTGCCATGGAATATCTTAGTTTATCCATCTACAGTGACTGAGAGTTTTGCTGGATATAGTAGTTTTGGCTGGCACTGTGTTCTCTTAGAGTCTGCATGAGATCAGCCCAGGATCTTCTAGCCTTCATAGTCTCAGGTGAAAAGTCTGCTGTGATTCTGATAGGTCTTCCTTTATATGTTACTTGGCCTTTTTCTCTTACTGCCTTTTTCTTTTACTGCCTTGTTTAGTACATTTGGTGTTTTGATTATTATGTGACGGGAAGTATTTCTGTTCTGGTCCAGTCTGTTTGGAGTTCTGTAGGCTTCTTGTATATTCATGGGCATCTCTCTCTTTAGGTTAGGGAAGTTTTCTTCCATAATTTTATTGAAGATATTTGCTGGCCCTTTAAGTTGTAAATCTTCACTCTCATCTATGCCTATAATCCTTAGGTTTGGTCTTCTCATTGTGTCCTGGATTTCCTGGATATTTTGGGTTACAAGCTTTTTGCTTTTTGCATTTTCTTTAACTGTTGAGTCCATGGTTTCTATGGTATCTTCAGCATCTGAGATTCTTTCTTCTATCTCTTGTATTCTGTTGTTGATATTTGCATCTATGTCCACTGATTTCTTCCCAAGGCTTTCTATCTCCAAAGTTGTCTCCCTTTGAGTTTTCTTAGTTGTTTCTACTTCTGATTTTAGATCCTGGATGGTTTTGCTTAGCTCCTTCACTTGCTTGTTTGTGCTTTTCTGTAATTCTTTAAGAGATTTTTGTGTTTCCTCTTTCATGACCTCAGCCTGTTGACCAAAGTTCTCCTGTATTTCTTTAAGTGTTTTTTGTGTTTCCTCATTATTGGCTTTTGTATTCTCCTGGATTCCTTTGAATGACTTTTGTGTTTCCCTTGCAAGGGCTTCTAACTTTTGATCCATTTTCTCCCGAATTTCTTTAAGTATGTCCTTCATGTGTTCCTGTACCAGCATCATGACCAGTGATTTTTAAATCCAAATCTTGTTTTACTGGTGTGATGGGGTATCCAGGACATGCTGGTAAAGGAGAATTGGGTTCAGATGTTGCCATATTGCCTTGATTTCTGTTAGTGACGTTCCTGTGTTTGCTTTTTGCCATCTAGTTCTCACTGGTGTTAGTTGGTCTTGTCAATGCTGGACTCACCAGTGCAAGCTGCCCCTTCCCAGGTGGCCTCTGGTGCACAGCTTACCTTCTGCACTGCCTTGAGACAGGGTGCTGTTTACCAGGCTGTTCAGACCCGGAAGCAGACACCTGAAGGCTCCTGCTGGGGCCCGCTGGATTCACTAGAACACACCGACTTCTCCCCGCTGGCCGACCAGAAGCCCCTCTTGCCTCTTTCAGGACCTGGGGATGTGGTGTTGCCGCCCAGGCTGATCTTGATCCGGAAGCGTAGAGGTCTGAGGGCTACCGCCAGAGGCCTCAGGACTGAAGACTAAGCTCTGTGCTACAGGAACGAGCTGTGCTGTGAGCTCCCAGACTGCCTCTGGGTGCACACCAGGTCTCCCGCACTTCCTTTATCAGACCTTCAAAGAAGACCTAATACCAATACTCTTCAAACTATTCCACAAAAAGGAAACAGAAGGAACATACCCATTTTATTCTATGAAGCCATAATTATGCTGATTATGCTTTCTTGGTGATGAAATTCTTTCTATATAATCATGAAACTAATACAATTTCCTTTCATAGAGGACTTCATAAAAGATATTTTTTTCTATTTCTATTATGTTTAATGTTCCAAATAGCTTATAAACTTCTTTGAGTGCATATTACCTTTAGTTTTTACTTTTAGAAGTTGTTTTATATATAAGAGAGATTTAACTACTAGAAATCATTTAGATGACTTAAAAAATGTCAATACTGAGTTGTATATTTTAAAATAAATTTTATTAGTTTAATAAAATTAATAATTAAAAAGTGGAACTTCATGAAACAATACCCTCACACTACTAACAATCATCATGTGGGTAATTAGATAACCTACAGAATAGAATTAGCACTTTAGCTGCTGTAATATATGACAG
Organism: Apodemus sylvaticus; assembly: GCF_947179515.1. Classification (NCBI taxonomy): domain Eukaryota; kingdom Metazoa; phylum Chordata; class Mammalia; order Rodentia; family Muridae; genus Apodemus; species Apodemus sylvaticus. Next base: position 104,070,033 of record NC_067474.1, read on the forward strand.
AGAGTCATTTTTATAGAAAGATAGAAAGAATGGGGTGGGAGAAATTTTAAACACCAAGAAAATAAAACAACTAATATTAGCACATAGAACTAAATACAGAGTTCTCAAAGAAGAAATAAACGGCATAAGAAAAATAATTTCCTATTTCACATATGTAGCCATTAGGGAAATCAATAATAAAGTTGTGTTCTAATTTTGCCTCATTCCATTCAGAATGTCCAAGTTGAAAAATGACAGCAATGGAAAGTGAAACAGCCATTCTGGAAATCAGTAGGGAAATTCTACAAAAAACTATAATGAGATATAGAATATGATTTTACTGTTGGCGAGCATATACCCAAAGTGATATATATATCCCACTAGCAAGATGTGTCTTAATCTTTTTTTTTTTCTTTTTTTTTTTATTATTCGATATAATTTATTTACATTTCAAATGATTTCCACTTTTCTAGCCCCCCCACTCCCCGAAAGTCCCGCAAGCCCCCTTCTCTTCCCCTGTCCTCCCACCCACCCCTTCCCACTTCCCCGTTCTGGTTTTGCTGAATACTGTTTCACTGAGTCTTTCCAGAACCAGGGGCCACTCCTCCTTTCTTCTTGTACCTCATTTGATGTGTGGATTATGTTTTGGGTATTCCAGTTTTCTAGGTTAATATCCACTTATTAGTGAGTGCATACCATGATTCACCTTTTGAGTCTGGGTTACCTCACTTAGTATGATATTCTCTAGCTCCATCCATTTGCCTAAGAATTTCATGAATTCATTGTTTCTAATGGCTGAATAGTACTCCATTGTGTAGATATACCACATTTTTTGCATCCACTCTTCTGTTGAGGGATACCTGGGTTCTTTCCAGCATCTGGCAATTACAAATAGGGCTGCTATGAACATAGTAGAACATGTATCCTTATTACATGGTGGGGAGTCTTCTGGGTATATGCCCAGGAGTGGTTAAAATGGCCATTTTGCCTAAAGCACTATACAGATTCAATGCAATACCCATCAAAATCCCAACTCAATTCTTCACAGAGCTAGAAAGAGCAATTATCAAATTCATCTGGAACAACAAAAAACCCAGGATAGCTAAAACTATTCTCAGCAACAAAAGGAAATCTGGGGGAATCAGTATCCCTGACCTCAAGCAATACTACAGAGCAATAGTGTTAAAAACTGCATGGTATTGGTACAGTGACAGACAGGAGGATCAATGGAACAGGATTGAAGATCCAGAAATGAACCCACACACCTATGGCCACTTGATCCTCGACAAAGAGGCTGAAAACATCCAATGGAAAAAAGATAGCCTTTTCAACAAATGGTGCTGGTTCAACTGGAGGTCAGCATGCAGAAGAATGCGAATTGATCCATCCTTGTCTCCTTGTACTAAGCTCAAATCCAAATGGATCAAGGACCTCCACATAAAGCCAGACACTCTGAAGCTAATAGAAAAAAAACTGGGGAAGACCCTTGAGGACATCGGTACAGGGAGAAAGTTTCTGAACAGAACACCAATAGCGTATGCTCTAAGAGCAAGAATTGACAAATGGGACCTCATAAAATTACAAAGTTTCTGTAAGGCAAAGGACACCATCAAGAGGACAAATCGGCAACCAACAAATTGGGAAAAGATCTTCACCAATCCTACATCAGATAGAGGGCTAATATCCAATATATATAAAGAACTCAAGAAGTTAGACTCCAGAAAACCAAACAACCCTATTAAAAAATGGGGTACAGAGTTAAACAAAGAATTCTCACCTGAAGAACTTCAGATGGCGGAGAAGCATCTTAAAAAATGCTCAACTTCATTAGTCATTAGGGAAATGCAAATCAAAACAACCCTAAGATTTCATCTTACACCAGTCAGAATGGCTAAGATTAAAAATTCAGGAGACAGCAGGTGTTGGAGAGGGTGTGGAGAAAGAGGAACACTCCTCCACTGCTGGTGGGGTTGCAAATTGGTACAACCACTCTGGAAATCAGTCTGGCGGTTCCTCCGAAAACTGGGCACCTTACTTCCAGAAGATGTGTCTTAATCTTGTCCATAGCTGTTATATTCACAATATCCAGAAGATTGGGGAAAGCCTGGGTGTTCATTAAGGAACAAAATGATGAAAAATACTATATATTTGGACAATTGAATATTGTTCAGCTATTAAAAATTTAAAATTTGAAATCTGCAGGTAAATAGATGTTAATGGAAATATCCACTCTGGTTTTGGTAATGAAAACCTAGAAAAACAATGTTGAAATCTCTCTGTCATGTACGGACTCTGGCTCTGAAATTTATATGTGTGGGTTATATCTTAGTGCTCAAAGAAGTTAGGAAAGCAGTAAAGACCTAAGAGGTGGGCTTACTAAGAGAGTGGAGGTAAAATACAGATGATATGAATGAAAATAAAAATAATAGAAAAATAAGTTTAGGTGGAATAAGTGATGGGACTGTAGAGTATAGATGTATGTAGAGAAGAAGGATAACTAACACTTCAAAAATCAATAATCTATGTAAATATAGAGATAGATAGATAGATAGATAGATAGATAGATAGATAGATAGATGATAGTAAAAGAACGTTAAATGGGTACCTTAGTTGGGTTTTTGCTGCCGTGAAACGACACCCTTACCAAGCCCAGTATTACCAAGGACAACAGTTGATTGTGCCTGGCTTAAAAGTTCAGAGGAGGAATTTCAGTATCATCAAGGAATAAAATGGCAGCATCCAGGCAGGTATGCTGTAGGAGGAGGTGAGACTTCCACATCTTCTTCTGAAAGTGGCTAGCAGAATGCTGGTTTCCAGGCCGTTGGGATGAGGTTCTTCAGGTACACACCCACAGTGACACATCTATTCCAACATGGCCACAACTTTTAATAGTACCACTCCCTGGGCTTAGCAGATACAAACTATCACATTTCACTTCCTGGCCCACATAGGCTTGTTCATATTCCTAATCATGGCATAATACAAAATATATTTAGTCCAAATTCACAATTCCCCATAGTCTTTAGCAGTCTCAACAACTGATAAAATCAAACAACTGTTCAAAGTTCAATGACTCTTCAGTGATGCATCCAATCACTTAAGTGTACTTCCCAAAGCAAGGCAGGAAACTAGCTGGACAAACTCCAAATTCTGTACCTCCATGGCTAATGTCAAAGAAGTCTTCATATCTCCAACTCCTTTTTCATCTTTGTGGACTACAAACATTTCCTTCTCCTGGGCTTGCTCTACTCTCTGTTAGCAGCTTTCCTTAGCAGATAGCCCACAGATCTGGCATCTCACACATTTTGGCGTCTCTAAGTCACATTCAGTGTTTTAGCTTCTTCTTTAAATGTCGTGGCATCCCCAATTGATCTCTTCTGGGCTTCTTCAAAGAGCATTTTTTGGTCTCCAACTCTGTCCCCTTTAGCACTCTAAGAGCAGGTTAATCCACTCCACTTCCAGGGATGTTCTTGGTAAACATTCCATGGTACTGGCATCTCCAATACATTGGGTCTTCTGTTACAACTATGCTTCACCAATAGCCTCTCATTGGCTCTTCATGGTGCCAAGACTCAAATTCTTTGCATGACCCCTTCAGTCCTGGGCACTAAACATTAACTAAGGCTGAACCTTCACCAATAATCTTCTATGGCATCTCACAGCACAAGTCCTCAGTTGTTCAACACGACCCCTTCATGCTTTTAAACAAGTGCCACATGTGTGGCTGTTAGAAATTACCAATGTCAGATGAAACATGAGTTACAGCCTTGCTATTTCTGGAACACAGCTTCTTGTGATCCAAGAAAATGATTCCAAGAATATTTCACCTCAGTGATGCTGGTCTCTTGTTAATCACCACTAATTTCTAGGATTCATCTATCCCACATCAATTGTCATCCCACTTGTTCCTTCTATTCTTGATTCTAAAGCTAGAGGCATATGGCTGGAGCAGCCAAAGTTCTGCTGCTTACAGGAACTGGAACATGGCACATTACATTATCTCTAGCCTACTGTTTTCCAACTTATTCACTCCTTATGCTTGTTTGCCCTGGATCTTGCTCTGTAGATTGACCTTGAACTCACAGATCTACTTGACTGCCTCCTGAGAATAAGGTATGTACCACCATGCCTGGACTTAAGCTTTTCTTCACCTAAATCTTGCTCTGTCCCAGGTCACCTTTAACTTAGACATCTGATTGGCTTTATCTCCTGAGATTGAAGGTGTGTACCAGAATGCCTTGATCTAACATTCACTAGGGAAATTCTGGCCTCAAAGTCCCACTCTCTCAATATGTTCTGTCCCACAACACAGGATTTAGCTCCATTTCACTTCCTGGTGCCTCTTTAAGACTAGAAGCATATATTTTATATTTTTTTCTTCTAAGCTTTCTATGCTTGCTCAAAATGTTCTTAATGAGACTTAAACAGGAAAAATTTCTCTCCTGTGCTTTGTTGAGACTTGTTTGTCAATGCAATTAATTGGAGCCACTTCACCATAGCCATAGGCAGACTCTTCATTTAAGGGCAAAACCATGCCACATACTTTACAAAATTACTACAAAAATCAGTCTATACCAAATAAGGAAGATCTCCACTAAAACCTCTTGGGCCAGGTGTACACAGATAAAATCATTCAAATCAACAATGTCTTCCATACTCCTATTAGGATGGCTGATTATGCCACACTTAAACATTCCATGGCTTTCCAAATCCAAAGTCACACATTCTTCTAAACAAAAACATGGTTAGGCCTATAAAAGCAATATCTTTCAAGTGGTAGCAGTTTCTTTCTTAGGGTTTTACTGCTGTGAACAGGTACCATGACCAAGGCAAGTGTCTATTTCTTCATCCAAAGGCAGCCTGGAGAGGACTCTCATCATACATTGGGTAGAGTTAGAGCATTGGAACATCAAATCTCACAACTATAGTGACACACTTCCTTTTTTCTTTTGTTTTGTTTACTTTTTTTTTTTTTTAGCTTTGTAGAGACAGGGATTCACTGTGTAGTCCTGGCTGTCTTAGAAGTCACTCTGTAGACCAGGTTGGCCTCGAATTTTGAAATCCACCTGCCACTACCTCCCAAGGGCTGGTATTACAGGCATGTACCATCATTCCCAGCTGTGACATACTTTCTTCAACAAGGCCACACATACTCGAAAAAGGCAACAACTCTTCATAATGAGACTCACTAGGCCAAGCATATTTTAATCACTGCAATCTATTCAATGGCCTCATAGGCTTATTCAAACACATGAATTATGTACCTCATATGAACAGTAAGTATTAGTGTATGGATTCAATAAATAATCCCGATCTGACTGAGTTTGGTGCTTGTGTGTTTTCTGCATCAACTCTCAAATCCCCAACTCCATGGCTCCTAAATGTCTTCCAAAGCATTACAACCCAGGTGAAAGTTTTACATTACTAAGTTTAGATGCAGCACTAGTTACAGTCTTATTATCTCTGAAACACAGCTTCTTTATGTTCTCAGAAAACACTGCCCAGAAGACTTCAAATCAGTAAAATGGCCTCTGTTTATCACTATTAATTTCTTGGCTCTACTAGCCAGCATTGTCCCTATAATCCATTCTATGTTTGAATGTAAAGCTAGAGCCAGAGGGTAAAGTTCTTGCAATTTGCTACTTCCTGTGGCTGGAACATGTCTCCCTTATTCTATTAAATCCTTCAATACTTAGGATTTGCTGTCCTGGGACTTGTTGTGTAAACTCACTTTGAACTCAGAGATCTGCATGTCACTATCCACTTAGTTCTAGTATTAAAGGTATATATCAACATGTCTGGTCCTAAGCATTATTTTTTAAACTTGGAACAGCTTCAGTACTAGGGTGGCATTGAACTCTGCCTGCCTCTATCTCTTGATTGCTGGGATTAAAGGCATATACTACAATGCCTGGACCTGATGTCCAAAACATATAAAGAACTCAAGAACAGTAGTGCTGTTGAAATATTACTGATCCTCGAAAAACCAGACAGCCTCAGATATGATGCAACACACACCAGGATATTTAATCTGTTTAAGTTAGCTTCCACCCAACCCCTCAACCTCTCACTGCCCCACCATCCCAGAGGATGGTTTTGGTGGCAGACCCATGAATATGTTTCTGGGAAAGGCTTTATAGTAAGCAGAAAACAGAGTACATGTGTAAGCATCGGATTGGAAAGTTACTGTGGCCTTTAACATAATTGCTTTATGCTGGGAGTCATATCATAAACTTAATTTCTGCTCTACTCTGTATTGGTCATCATTAGGCAAGTGGTAGGTTTGTCACATGGAGAGCAGGTTTGTTGGGGAAATAATCTGGAGATGTTGGTCTTGTTGAATCTGTAAACTGCAAAAGCTCATCTTGTTGGAATTAGCATAGAGAATGGAACTAGGGAACAGTTTTGTTAGGGATCAACTTGAAGACTGGACCTTGTCACCAGCCTGTTAGTTTACCTGAGTTTAAAATTAGGTCAGGGTCTCTAAAATGGAGTCTGAACTTAAAATATTTGATTTCTTAAGGCTAAACTGAAAATAACAAAACAACACAATCAAAAAATGGAGTATAGAATTAACCGATAATTCACAACAGAAGACTAGTGAATGGCTGACAAGCACTTAAAGATATTTTCAAAGTTCTTGGTCATCAGGGAGATGCAAATAAAAACAACAATCAGATTCTACCTCAAACCAATCGGAATGACTAAAATCATAAACTCAGGAGACAACAATGCTGGCAAGGATGTGGAGAAAGCGAAACACTCCTCTATTTCTGCTGGAATTGCAAATTTATACAACCACTCTGGAAATCTATCCTGAGGTTCCTCAGAATATTGGAAATAGATCTCCCTGAAGACCAAGCTATAGCACTCTTGGGCTTATACCCAAAAGTTGCCCCACCATGTTACAGCAGCACTTGTTCCACTGTGTTCATAGTGGCCTTATTTGTGATAGCCAGAAGCTGGAACAAATCCAGATGTCCTCCAGCAAAAGAATGGATACAGTAAATGTGGTTTATGTACAGGGTGCAATACTACAGATCTATTAAGAATGAGGATATCCAGAGTTTGCAGGTAAATGGATGGAAATAGAAAATACAATTCTGAGTAAAGTAACTCAAACCCAAAAAAACATGCATGGTATGTACTCAGTAATAAGTGGATGGAAGCCAAAAAATGTGCAGAATACCTAGGGTACAATCCACAGAACTCAAGAAGGTTAACAAACCGAAGTAAGAATGCCTCAGTTCCACTTAGAAGGGAGAACAAATCAATCACAGAGAGCAGAGGGAGGGAGGGGACTGGGTGAGAGAGGGACAGTGAGGGGGAAAGGGGAACAAGATCAGGTATTGGGTGGCAGGGGGAACAATACTGAAGCCCTAGGGGCAAAAGAAAGAATGGAAACAAGCAGGCTCAAGACTTGGAGGTGGGGGACACTCAAGAATGTATCAGACACCCAGGAGGAAAGAAACTCTCAGGACTCAAAGGGAGGGACCTTAGCTGAACTGCCCATAAGTAGGGAGAAGAAACTCCTAGAGTTGACCTCCTGAAGAAAGACATGGCATCAAATGGAGGAATGTGGTTGCCATCCCCAGTCAAATGCTCTCTCGCTGAATTGTTCCTATCTGAAAGAATTACAAGGACAGAAATGGGGAAATGACTGAGCAAAAGAGTTCTAGTAATAAGCTCAAATTCTGATCCAGCTCAGGGGAACACCCCAAGTCCTGACACTAATACTGGTGGGCTTACAAATAGGGGCACCTATCCTGAGTGTCTTCTGAAAGGCCCAACAAGCAGCTGAGTCAGATGCAGATAGTTACCTTCAACCAATCTACAGAAGCTGGTGATCCCTGTGATGGAATTAGGAAGTAGCTGCAAGAAGCTGTGGCAGAGGGTGATCCCATATGAGGCCACCAACTAGGGAGCATTAACCAGCTGATAGGAGGCCCCCAACATATATTCAGCAGAGGACTGCCAGGTCTGGACTCAATCAGAGAAGATGTAACTCTCTCTTGACAGATTTGGAACCCCAGAGTGTGGGGAGGTCTTATGTGGTAGTGTGGGGTCATCCTCTTAGAGACAGGAGCGGGTGGGAGATTTGGTACGTGGAATAATCAGTGGGTAGAGCTGGAGGGGAATAAATCCTGGACTGTTGAAATAAAGATTAAATAATAATAATGATCATAATCATAAAAACTGATCAACTGAGACATTCAACCTCTGCAACTGGACAAGTAGTAGATTCTTACTCTTGTAGACCACATGGAACCATTGTTGTTTTAGGGTTAGCACAACCTATAAGCCATTATAACAAATCATTGCCTCTATAAATGTATAGAAAGACTCATTGTATAAGTTCTGCTTCTAGCTGGGTGGTGGTTGTGCATACCTGTCATCCCAACACTCTAGGAGGAAAAATCAGGCCAATTTCTGAGTTCAAGGCCAGCCTGCTCTGCAGAGTCAGTTCCAGGATAGCCAGGGCTATACAGAGAAACCCAGCCTCAAAAAAAAAATCAAAACCAAACCAAACAAAAACAAAACAACAACAACAAAAAAAAACAAACAACAACAACAACAACAACAAAACAAGTTCTGCTCCTCTAGAGAACCGTGACAAATACAGGAGGTAAGGCAAAGAAAGAGATCATTAGCAACTATACTTGGGAATACTGGAATACTGAGGTATTGCAGCCATCTGATGGTAATCATCAGAAATGAAAGTATTACGCGCTGGGGTATACGCTACTTTTAATGTTTCTAGGGAGCTGAAAACACATTTTTCTGAGGTCAAGTTTCTGATGTATACTCTTGGTTACCACTTGAAAATATCTAGATAAAACAAATATCAACACAGGAAGACATATCTCTGAGATATTTTCTGATTGAATTTTGTTAATGACTTCTAGGCAAGAACAGGACGGTGGAAGACCTACACATTTAATCCAGTTCCTAAACAATGATGACACACCTTTAATCCTGGACATGCCTTCTGCTGGAGGGTGGAAGACGTATACCCTTAATCCAGATCCTAAGCCAGAATGACACACCTTTAATCTGGAACATGCCTTCTGCTGGATGGGACATACACCCTTAGTCCAGATCCTAAACCAGGATGACACACCTTTAATCCTGGACACGCCTTCTGCTGGAGGTGTGTATAAGGACATGGAAGCATGAAGATTTACCCATTTTTCAGCTTCTCCTCAACTTGTTCACACATCCATCCCTACACTGTCATTGGAGCCAAATGCTTCCAGTTTGCAGCCTATAGAGAACATCTGAGACTTTCTAGTGGGACTGCAAAACTAAAAGACTCTTAAAGTTTTTATCTTCAGGTAACCACTGCTGGATTAGTAGGACTGCACTCTGTAAGTACTTATAAAAAGTTCCCTTTATGGCATGTATATAAAGATGCATTCCATAACTTGTTTTTATTGGACATTTTATTTATTTACGTTTCAAATGTTATGCCTTTCCTGGTTTCCCCTCCAAAAAACTCCATCCCTTCCCCCTCTAATTCCCCCTACTTCTATGAGGTTGCTCTCCCCAAGGACCCATATACTCCCTCCTCACTCCCCTAACATTGCCACACTTGGGGCATAGAACCTTCAGACGACAAAGGCCCTTCTGCTTTTCTTTAGGGGGTGGCAGTGTTTCCCTGTACAGCACTGGCTGTCCTTGAACTCACTCTGTAGACCAGGCTAGCCTCGAACTCAGAAATTCCCCTGCATCTGCCTCCAAAGTGCTGGGATTAAAGGCATGTGCTATCACTGCCTGGGGTTTTTGGTTTTGTTTTTTGTTTTGTTTTGTGTGTGTGTGTGTGTGTGTGTGTGTGTGTGTGTGTGTGTGTGTGTGTGTGTTTAATCAGGTAATCTTTTTGTACAAAAGCAGATGGAGCCATGGCTCCCTTCCATGTGTAGTCTCTGGTTGGGGATTTAGTCCCTGGGAGCTCTGCAGGGTCTGGTTCACCGATATTGTTGTTTTGCCTATGCAGTTGCAAATTTCTTCAGCTCCTTGGATCTTTTCTCTAACTCCATCATTGGGGTCCCTGTGTTCAGTCCAATGGTTCCCTGATAGCAACAGCATCTGTATTTGTCAGGCTCTGGCAGATCCTCTCAGGAGACAGCTATATCAGGCTCCTGTCAGCAAGCACTTCCTGGCATCCACTATAGTGTCTGGGTTTGGTGACTGCATATGGTATGGATTCCCATGTAGGGCAGTTTCTGGATGGCCTATCCTATAGTCTTTGATTAACTCTTTGTCCCTTTATTTCCTTTGGTTTTTTTTTCCCCAAAACCTCTTTTGAAGAAAAGTTTATTTAAATCCATTAGCTACTTTTTTTTATTTCATATATTTATTTACAATTCAAATGATTTCCCCTTTTCTGGCCTCCCACTCCTAAAAGTCCCATAAGCCATCTTCCCTCCCCCTGATCTCCCATCCACACCTTCCCACTTCCCTGTTCTGATTCTGCCTATATTGCTACACTGAGTCTTTCCAGAACCAGTCCACTCCTCCATTCTTCTTGTACATCATTTGATGTGTGGATTATGTTTTGGGTATTTCAATTTTCTAGGCTTATATCCACTTATTAGTGAGTGCATACCATGATTAATCTTTTGAGACTGGGTTACCTCACTTAGTATGATGTTCTCCAGCTCCATTCATTTGTCTAACAATTTCATGAATTCATTGTTTCTAATGGCTGAATAGTACACCATTGTGTATATATACCACATTTTTTTATATCCATTCTTCCGTTGAGGGATACCTGGGTTCTTTCCAGGTTCTGGCTACTATAAATAGGGCTGCTATGAACAAAGTGAAACAAAAATCCTTATTACCTGCTGGGGAATCCTCTGGGTATATGCCCAGGAGTAGTATAGCAGGATCCTCGGGAAGTGACATGTCCAGTTTCCTGAGGAACCGCCAGACTGATTTCCAGATTGGTTTTACCAATTTGCAACCACACCAGCAGTGGAGGAGTGTTCCTCTTTCTCCACATCCTTGCCAACACCTGCTGTCTCCTGAGTTTTTAATCTTAGCCACTCTGACTGGGATAAGGAGAGCGGAGGGGAATAAAGCCTGGACTGTTAAAATAAAGATTAAATAATAATAATGATCATATTCATGAAAACTGATCAACAGAGACATTCAACCTCTGAAACTGAACAAGTAGTAGATTCTTACTCTAGTAGACCACATGAAACCATTGTTGTTTTAGGGTTAGCACAACCTATAAGCCATTATAACAAATCATTGCCTTTATAAATATGTAGAAAGACTCATTGTATAAGTTCTGCTTCTAGCCAGGTGGTGATGGTGCACACCTGTAATCCCTACACTCTAGGAGGAAGAATCAGGCCAATTTCTGAGTTCAAGGCCAGCCTGCTCTGCAGAGTAAGTTCCAGGATAGCCAGGCCTATACAGAGAAACCCTGTCTCAAAAAAAAAAAAAAAAAAAAGTTCTGCTCCTCTAGAGAATGCTGACAAATACAGAAGGTAAAGCAAAGAAAGAGATCATTAGCAAGTATACTTGGGAAAACTGGAATACTGAAGTATTGCAGCCATCTGATGGAAATCATTAGAAATGAAAGTATTATGTGCTGGGGTATACTCTACTTTTAATGTTTCTAGGGAGCTGAAACCACATATTTCTGAGGTCAAGGTTGTGATGTGTACTCTTGGTTGCCACTTGAAAATATCTAGATAAAACAAATATCAACACAGGAGGACACATCTCTGAGATATTTTCTGATTGAATTTTGTTAATGACTTCTAGGCAAGAAAGGAGGGTGGAAAACATACACCCTTAATCCAGATCCTAAGCCGGGATGACACACCTTTAATCCTGGACACGCCTTCTGCTGGACAGTGGAAGACATATACCCTTAATCCAGATCCTAAGCCAGGATGACACACCTTTAATCCTGGACACGCCTTCTGCTGGAGGTGTGTATAAGGACATGGAAGCGTGAAGATTTACCCATTTTTCAGCTTCTCCTCAAATTGTTCACACATCCATCCCTACACTGGCATTGGAGCCAAATGCTTCCAGTTTGCAGCCTATAAAGAACATCTGAGACTCTCTAGTGGGACTGCAAAACTAAAAGACTCTTAAAGTTTTTATCTTCAGGTAACCACTGCTGGATTAGTAGTACTGTACTCTGTAAGTACTTCCAAAAATTCCCTTTATGACATGTATATATAGATGCATTCCATAACTTGTTTTTTATTGGACATTTTATTTATTTACGTTTCAAATGTTATGCCTTTCCTGTTTCCCTTCCAAAAAACTCCATCCCTTCCCCCTCTATTTCCCCCTCCTTCTATGAGGTTGCTCTCCCCAAGGACCCAATACTCCTTCCTCACTCCCGTAACATTGCCACACTTGGGGCATAGAACCTTCAGAGGATAAAGACCCTTCTGCTTTTCTTTGGGGGGGGGGCAGTGTTTCATCTTATAGCACTGGCTGTCCTGGAATTCACTCTGTAGACCAGGCTAGCCTTGAACTCACAAATCCACCTGCATCTGCCTCCAAAGTGCTGGGATTAAAGGCCTGTGCTGTCATTGCCTGGGGGTTTTTGTTTTTGTATTTTGTTTTGTTTTGTGTGTGTGTGTTTGTTTGTTTGTTTGTTTAATCAGGCAATCTTTTGGTACAAAAGCAGATGGAGCCATGGCTCCCTTCCATTTGTAGTCTCTGGTTGGGGCTTTGGTCCCTGGGAGCTCTGCAGGGTCTGGTTCATTGATATTGTTGTTTTGCCTATGCAGTTGCAAACTTCTTTGGCTCCTTGGATCTTTTCTCTAACTCCATCATTGGGGTCCCTGTGTTCATTCCAATGGTTCCCTGCTAGCAATAGCATCTGTATTTGTCAGGCTCTGGCAGATCCTCTCAGGAGACAGCTAGATCAAGCTCCTGTCAGCAAGCACTTTCTTGGCATCCACTATAGTGTCTGGATTTGGTGACTGCATATGGTATGGATTCCCAGGTAGCGCAGTTTCTGGATGGCCTTTCCTGTGGTCTTTGATTAACACTTTGTCCCTTTATTTCCTTTTTTTTTTCCCCAAGACCTCTTTTGGAGAAAACTTTATTTAAATCCATTAGCTAGTTTTTTTTTTAATTTGATATATTTAATTACAATTCAAATGATTGCCCCTTTTTTGGCCTCCCACTTCCAAAAGTCCCATAAGCCATCTTCCTTCCCCCTCATCTCCCATCCACCCCTTTCCAATTCCCTGTTCTGGTTCTGCCCTATACAGCTACACTGAGTCTTTCCAGAACTAGTCCACTCCTCCATTCTTCTTGTACATCATTTGACTTGTGGATTATGTTTTGGGTATTTCAATTTCCTAGGCTAATATCCACTTATTTGTGAGTGCATACCATTATTAATCTTTTGAGACTGGGTTACCTCACTTAGCATGATGTTCTCCAGCTCCATTTATTTGTTTAAGAATTTCATGAATTCATTGTTTCTAATGGCTGAATAGTACTCCATTGTGTATATATACCACACTTTTTTATATCCATTCTTCCGTTGAGGGATACCTGGGTTCTTTCCAGGTTCTGGCTACTATAAATAGGGCTGCTATGAACAAAGTGGAACAAGAATCCTTATTACCTGCTGGGGAATCCTCTGGGTATATGCCCAGGAGTAGAATAGCAGGATCCTCTGGAAGTGACATGTCCAGTTTCCTGAGGAACCGCCAGACTGATTTCCAGACTGGTTTTATGAATTTGCAACCACACCAGCAGTGGAGGAGTATTCCTCATTCTCCACATCCTTGCCAACACCTGCTGTCTCCTGAGTTTTTAATCTTAGCCACTCTGACTGGGGTAAGGTGAAATCTCAGGGTTGTTTTGATTTGCATTGGAGAGGAACAATTTTGGGGTTTAAATTTTGTTGATAGGTAAGTTGCCCATCTCTCAAAAGGAGGTTGTGCTTGACCTCTGGTTATGGGTTCTATAGTTTCTTACTATACTTTTTTTCGGTGTTTCAGTTAATAGTATCCCCATTGGGTCCTGGGAGCCCCTCACTTCCCTGGCTTCTGAGACTTTCTGGTGGCTCCTGCATGTTTTCCATCCTCCATTGATATACACTCTCTTCAAATTCTGAAGATCTATACGTCTACTGTCTCTTCCCATACCTGATGCTGCCCCACTTTATATCCCTTCTACTTTCTCTCTTTCTCCTTAGATCCCTAACATGTTCTACCTCCCTTGATTATTTTATTCTTCCTTTTAAGAAAGACTGAATTATTCACGCTTTGGTCTTCCTTCTATTAAAGCTTCAAAAGACCTGGGAATTCAATCTTGAGAATGCTAACCACTTTGCCTAATTCTCAATTTATGAGAGACTACATACCATTTTTGTCCTTTTGTGATTGGTTTACCTAACTCAGGATAATATTTTCTAGTTCCATCCACTTCCCTGAGAATTTCCTTGAGTCATTGTTGAGTACAACCCCATGGTGTCAATGTATGACATTCACTGTATCCATTTCTTTGTTGAGGGATATCTGGATTGTTTCCAGCTTGCAGCTATTAAAAATAATGCTGCAATTAACATAGTGGATCATATATCCTTGTTATATATTGGGGCATCTTTTGGGTATATGCCCAGGAGTTGTATAGCTGGGTCCTCAGGTAGTACTATTTCCAATTTTTTGAGGAACTGCCAGACAGATTTCCAGGTTTGTTGTACCATCTTGTGATCCCACCAGCAATGGAGGAGTGATTCTCTTTCTCCAAGTCCTTTTCAGCATCTGCTATCACTTTAGTTTTGATCTTAGCCATTCTGATTGGTAAGAGGTGGAGTCTCACGGTTGTTTTGATTTGCATTTCACTGATGACTAAGGATATTGAACATTTCCTTAGGTGATTCTTGGCCATTTGAGATTCCTCAGTTAAAAATTCTGTTACTCTCTGTACCCCATTTTTAATAGGGTTATTTTGTTCTCTGTGTTCTAATTTATTTATTGAATATATACTATATATAGTATATTGAATAGATAGAGAGAGACTGGGCAGGCATGACTTATCCTTGATTATGCTGAAATTGCTTCAATTTTCTCGCCGTTTAGTTTGATCTTGGCTACTGGTTTGCTTTTACTAGGTTTAGGTGTGAGCCTCTTTCTAGAGCTCAAGAGTTGTTTTGATTCTTCAGATTTATCTTTGAGAAAGACCAGGGTAAATCCTACAACCTACTATGTCACTACTTAGGGCATGAAGAAAAGCCCAGTTTTGTCCTGCTTAGACTTATGAAAAAGATTTCAAGGAAACTTTCTACATTTTGCCACATGTTTCAGTCAATATTTGGATGATTTTATTCTCTTCCCATAATTTTTATTATTATTTAATAATCATAAACAAAAATATAGAATTTTTATTCATAAATTTATAAATTTAAAAAATATAAAATATTTTAAAACTGAGGGATGTTGAATGGTATCAAGTAGAGAGTAGCCTGCAGCTATGTTATATGATAATGTTAAGAAATAGAGACCTGAGCCAGTTTTCAGGCAAATATTTTCCATCTCTGCAAGTTAGAGACAAAAGAATTCTCATTTTGAGACTTTTTTAAAAAGTAAAAGACTTTTAAAAAAACAAGTTGCCTTGTAACATCTTGGAATCTTCTTGGTGGGAGGAGGTCCCAAGTTTCCTGGGAGAGGGCTGGATGTTGAGCAGAACACCTAATAAGTGTTTTAATCAGTGATGCTTTTGTAAAGATACCATCACAAAACACCAGAGGATACTTTTTGGAGCATTTTCTAATTGGTGAAAAGGTGAAAGATTGTGCTAGCAGTTGCCAAGTTTTAATTTCATGTATTACAAGTTTCTGAATTAATTTCAAGAGTATACCTATCCATCCAAACTTTACACTTATTTTTTTAAACTACATGTTGTGACAAATCATATTGATGGTTATGATGGTGATAATTATGATGATGATATGATTTTTATTTTTTCTTTCACTTTTTCTTTCTCTCCTTTCTTTGTTTCTTTGTTTCTTTCTTTATTAAATATTTGATTTCATCACTCCATTTTTTAAATTTAAAATTAGATTTTTCTCTCATTTTGTCCATCCTTAGACCAGGTTCCATAAGCTGTGTGGATATAATCCTAGACAATGTGGTCCTATTGTCAGTATGCTGACAGTGAACCTGTCTCTTTGCATTAGTCTATATTATTTGAGTAACTTGATGGGACCCCAGAGAAGAAGAATACTAGAGAATGCAGCAGATTCCTTCCCCAGGGAGACTTGCCTGGATTCAAAATTGGCCACACCAGGTCATGTATTGAGATTCCCATTATTGAGATTACCCTCATATGCACTATAACTCTCCATTGCAAGAGGTTACAACAACACCATACACTTTTATATTCATTTACAATCTTCATCCAAAACAACCCTCACATGAATTCTACTACTCCTTTACAAACCCACCACAATTCCTCCCAAAAATCCTATACTACATTCTCTTCCAAGATGGATGAGTACAATATTGTAGGTGCGCATTGGCCATTAAGTAAATGGTAGTAGGCAAGCTAACACCCAAGAACCTAAGAGACTGGTGAGCTGGGAGCACCTTCTGAGTTCTAAGAGCCTGGGATGAAATGTTTAAACAAGCTCTCTAGATATGAGGCCCTACCCACTGAAAGGTATGGCCTACCAAATCATAGAATTGTAACTTCTGACCACCTCAGGATGAGCTTTACACAAGGAGACCCCAGAGCAATAGAGTTGAATTTTACTTGACCATTCCACATTCATCCGAACCAAAGAACGTGTGAAGCCCTGGCATCCAGCACACATTTTCTGCCTTCTTTCTACCATGTAACTTCTGTCTGTCCAAGGAATGTGTGTATTCTCAAGGGCTTTAAGCTCTCACAGTGGGATATCTAGTTCAGCCCAGTGTTCTCTTTTTCTCACCAGTGTAAGAACATGGAGAGTTCCTACACCTTCTGTGAAGACTATATGGAGATGGCAGAAAACACAGTTGCTTCCCAGCCAGGATCCTGGAATACCCAGCCTTCCCCTGTGGGGTCCAGCCAGCTTATTTCAGGTCAGAGCTCAGATATCCCTACCTGGAAACAAACAGTGATGGCATCAACATCCTGTAGCAACCAAGATGCAGCCTGTACTCTGAGTTCAACAGCACACCTGGGAGAATCCAATGATTTCCAGTTTGGAGAGCCAAGTGAGACCTCTTTTTGGTACCAGCAAGTTGTGTCTGCTGAGCAGAAAATCTCCCCTGCAGGCCCTCAGCACATGCAGCTCAACAGCACCCCGAAGACATGCCTCTCTCATTCCAAGAAGGGAGCAGTACTTGACACCATGGATACTCTCTACAATGAAGGCTACTGGAAGAGGACACTGAACTCTGACAAGACCCTCTTGTTCACAAATACAGACATGTCTTTGAATCCCAGGATTAACTTTGGTAATCATCAAAAGGTGCTTTCTGGAAGTCATGCAGCCCAGGACCCAAATGTAGATCACTCCCTTGCTTCTAAACATGACCAGATTTTCAGTGGTGAACATGAGATGCCTTTCCATGGTAACCAGACCAGCTACAATCAGATGACACCAAGGAATGGAGGGCATCTGACTCTCTATGGGAATCAGATGACATCACCCAGTTATACACAGGCCCCTTATCCTAATCAAATCATAACATCCTTTTCTGAACAGAATTGTTTTGGGAATCACCAGGAGAGCCCAGTAGCTGACAATGAATACTATGGAAATCAGATGATACTGCCAAATGGAAACCAGGTTTTCTCTGAGCCTCAGATGAGAATTAACTGTGACCAAACAAATGACCAAATAAAATCCTTCAGTGTTCAGAATGTCTTCAAAGATCAGGAGAATCTCCTCAGTTGTGAGCACTCCTTCTCTGGGTATCAGACATCAGGGTACAGATGTGACCAGGATTTGATTGTGAATCACCAGGTATCAATTTCATTTGCGGGCCAGCCTTTCTATGAGTTTCAGAAAGAGACTTCCAGTTTTGACACCACTTTTCATGGGTCTAAGAGGACAACATCCAGTCCAGAAGAGAACCTGGCTAGCCATTCAGAGACAAGTCCCAGTTCTGAAGAGATATTCTATTTGGGTCAGATAAAGACCTCTTTTGATGAAAATGTCTGCCCAAGTCAGAATGGAACACCCAATCTGGAAGGAAGCCTTGATTGGCAGGTGACTTCACTTAGTCCCCAAGCCTCATATGTGGATGAAAACTCTTATCCTTCACGTTCCCCTTTGTTCCAAAGACAACCTCAGGAAAATTCTTCAGCTTCCAGTTTGGTCCAGGTACAACGTCCAGAGATGAAGTCAGACACCAAGACCAAGATCCCTGTGTCCCAGAAGAACCCTCATCCTTTGAAGATCTTCGCCTGTACCTACAAGGATTGCCAGAAATCATACAAAAAGTCTCACCACCTCAAAAACCACATGAAGAAACACACAGGTCAGAAGGATTATGCCTGTGTAGAGCCTGGATGCAAATGGAAATTCTTCCGCTCAGGAGATCTCAAAAGACACAAGCAAAAGCACAGTGGGGAGAGGCCCTACCCCTGTGACGTGTGCAACAAAAGCTATTCCAGACCGTATTATCTCAAAAAGCATCAGAGGAGCCATCTTCAAACATCACCCATCACTGCAACCTGAATTCCCACTCCCCTCCCCATACCATATCATATTACACTAACATATTTCTTCCTTCTTCTCAGTCACCATACCTGACCACTAATCAAGTACTTTGGGGATAATAGTGGCCCCCAGCAATGGACTCACTCAAATATTCCCAAGAGATTTTTTTTCAAGGAAAGCAGAGATGTAATGACAAAACTGTAGCTAGCCTGAATCAAAATTGTATACACTGAAATTTTATTATCAAGTTAAACATAAAATTATAAATACTTTAAAAAGTAAGAAACTTTTCATTGTCTCAGTTCACATTCCTGAATTTGAAATCAAATGCCATGTTTATAATAGGAAGACATAATAACTTCAGTGTGTTCAAAAAATATTTGCTTGAAAATCACTAAAAGTGATAAACATGCTACCTCCAACTCAAATATTCACAAAACACATGTGAGACAAAGGAAGTGGAAAATCTCAATATTATGAAAATCCAACAGTCCAATTGAACTAGATGTGGAGATATTTCACTGAAGAAATTTAGGTGAAATCAGACAAGTGAAGAAGAGTCATTGTGCTTGCCCAATGCAAAATCTCAAAACCACACTCATGTATCATCATATACAATGGCAAATACAAAAACAAAACAAACAAACAACTTTCCTCCACCCAACTTGAAAATCCTAAAGATAGACTATATTCTGGGTAATGCTCCATTTTACACATTCCAGAGGACAAAACAACAAACCAGAAATTGACTCCATCAGATAGAGCAGTGGCAGGGCCTGTGAGATTTTTTGGTTTGTTTTTTTTTTTTTTTTTTTTTTTTGTATTTATTGTTTAAATTTTTATTAGATATTTACTTTATTTACATTTCAAATGTTATCCCCTTTCCACTTTTTCCCTCTTTTTCCCTCACTTTTCCACATGTGCAAGGACTTTTCCTCTCATTGACACCTGACCACCCCATCCTCTGCTACATATGCAACTGGGGTCATGGGTCCCTCCATGTGTACTCAGTGGTTGGTGGCTAAATCCCTAGGAGCTCTGGGAGTCCTGATTTGTTCATGTTGTTGTTCCTCCTATGGGGCTGTAAACCCCATCATCTCCTAGGGTCCTTTCTCTAGTTCCTCCATTGGGAAGCCTGTGCTCAGTTCAATGGTAGGCTAAGAGCATCCACTCTGTATTTGGCAGGCACTGGCAGAACCCCTCAGAAGACAACTATATCAGGCTCCTGTCAGCTAGAACTTCTTGGCATCCACAATAGTGTCTGGGTTTGGTAATTGTATATTAAATGGATCCCCAGGTATGGCAGTCTCTGGATGGTTTTCCTTCAATCTGCTACACACTGTCTCTGTATTTCCTCCCATAGGTATTTTGTACCCCTTTTAAGAAGGACCAAAGTGTCCACACTTTGGTTTTCCTTCTTCTTGAACTTCATGTGGTCTCTATTATATCTTGGGTATTCCTGCCTTCTGGGGCAATATTCACTTATCAGTGAGCATACCATATGTGTTCTTTAGTGACTGACTGGTTTAAGTCACTCAGAATGTTATTTTCTAGCTCCATCCATTTGCCTAAGAATTTCATGAAGACATCGATTTAATAGCTAAGTAGCACTCCATTGTTTAAAGGTACCACATTTTCTGTATCCAGTCCTATCTTGAGGGACATCCTGGCTCTTTCCAGGTTCTGTCTGTTATAAATAAACCTGCTATGAACCTAGTGGAGCATGTGTCCTTATTACATGTTGGAGCAACTTCTGGGTATATGCCCAGGAGTGTTATATCTGGGTCCTCAGGTACTACTATGTCCAATTTTCAGACGAACTGCCAAACTGATAAATAAATAAATGGAAATCTAACTACTGAGAAAAAGTTAGCAACTGAAATTTCATTTAGACACAATAAAAGAGATCAATCTGTTTGCTTCAGTGGAGTCACACCAGTCAGATCAAGCACTACAGGGAAGGCCTCATGTACAGAAGTAGGTGACTTACCAAAAATGGGTTACATGTTGTTTTGCATGTGTGTGTGTGTGTTTTTTTAATTACAGGTTAGTTTTCTTTGTTCTTTTTTTGATGCTTTTGATTTTTTTTTTTTTTGGTGTGTGTGTGCATTAATTTTTTTGTTTTTTCTTTGGAGAAGGAACTTAAAAGTTGGGTGGGTAGGAACAGGAATAGAATCTGGAAGGAGTTAGAGGAGGAAAAGAATATCTTAAAATATATTTAGATTTAAAAATGTTTTAAATTATGAAGTATATTATGAAAATTGAATATGTGTAGTTCAATGTATTTTAATTACAAGGCAATTAATAAAAGTGCTGTTATATCTGTGATGAGTTTTCTTACTTGAATATTTATTTTTATTTAATGACTTATTTATTAAATTTCTCTATTAAAAATAAATACAATATATCCCTACATTCATTGAAGTTAAAGAATTACATGAAATTCTGACAGTACAATGGTATGAATGATTGTCAAATTATATATGAAAAAAGATTGTAATTATTTATTAGTAATAGTAGATGGAAAACACCATATAGTCTTTAAGCAATTAATGAAAAAACAGGCAACAACAACAATAACAGAACATGCAAAGCCATTGAGATAAGAGATATTAGTGTCCTGTCCAGAACTTCCAGGCTAACAGAATAGGTTTGATGGGAAGAAGTGATTCCAACAATGCAGCTACAGAGACATGATGTCACAGAGAGGAATTTGGTCTTGTAATATCAACAACATTTTTTCCTCCACTGGATATTTTCTTTATTTATATTTCAAGTGTCATCCCCTTTCCAGGTCTCCTCTCTGGAACCCCTATCCCATCCCTCCTCCTCCTGCATCTCCACCACCCACACACCCACTACTGCCTTTCTGCCCTGGCCTTCCCCTATATTAGGGCATGAAATCTCTCAGGCACAAGGGCTGTTTCTTCCACTTATGTCCAACAAGGCCATCTTCTGCCACTTATGTGGGCAGAGCCATGGGATCCTCCATGTGTACTCTTTGCTTGGTGGTCCAGTCCTGAGGAGCTCCTAGATATCAAAACTCTTAAGTCTGTTAAATATAAAGTTTCAAATCTTAGCTAGAGTAATAAAGCAAGAAAAAGAGATACAGGGAATACAATAAGAGGGAAGAAGTCAAATAATATCTATTTGCAGGTAACATAAACTTATACCCCCCAAAAAAAGGAAAAAAAAAAAAAAGAAGACAGTAAACACCTGAGAAGAAAACTCTTAAACCTAGGGAGAGAGAGATGGTTCATTGGTTATGAGAATTTGCTGCTCTTGCAGAAGAATAGAGTTTGTTCCTAGAATGCATAGGATGTCTCATTATGCCCTGTATCTACCGTTCAAGGCAATCCAAAGCCCTCTTCTAGCTTTCTTGGGTATTGAATGCATGTAGTATACACACATTAACACAGACAAATCACTCTTGTATGTAAAAAAAAAAACAGTAAATGATGAAATATTCATTTTCTAAAACATATAAAAGTAACACACAGGTCAAACAATATACATATATATACATATGTATATATATATATATATACACACACACACACACAAACATACACACACATATGTCTGTATGTAGCAACACTTAATGTAATAAAAGAGGACATAAATTTGAAAGAGATAAAATATATATGAGAGAGATTTGAGGAAGGAAAGAAAACGGAGTAAGAAATGATGTACTGATGTTGTACATCAAAACAAAAACAAATACTAAAAAGAGAATATGTTACAGCTATTAAACACATTCTGCAAATTGTCAAGATAAAATTCAACACACACACACACACATAAAACCAAAAAATAAAACCCCCACACAATAGTCTTCTTAGCGAATAACAAAACACATTGAAAATAAATCCTAATCACAATAGTCTTTAAAGAGTGGCAATAGGAACATTTCTGGGTTAAAAACATTGAGATGCCTGTGTGACCCCATCCTTCCACCAGGAGCCTTTCCTGTCCAAAGGAAGAACAGAGGGAAAGGAACAGGGATTGAAAGACTGGCCTTCCTGGGACTGCCCAAGCAGGGGATCCATCATGTCTGCAGATGACAAACCAAACACTCCTGCAGTCAAGATTCACCTGCTGACAGTAAACTAGTATGATAGATCCTTGGGAGGTCAGGTCAGCAACTGATCAATACAGATATGGATGCTTGGAGCCATACTGAGCTCAGGGAACCTGGTGATGGAGCTGACAGAACAGGAGGAGCAGAGGGAGATTGCAACATTGTTGGAAGAACAATATAGGCTTGCATAACTACCCAGTTCTCCCAGAGTCTAGACCATCTACTAGGGAATGAACTTGAAGGTATCGATGGCACCAGATACATGTGTAGCAGAGCATGGACTTGCCTGACAGCAATGGGAGGAGAGGACCTTGGACCTGGGGAAGTTTAATGCCCCAGTGTATGGGTATACTGCAGCAGTAGGCTGGGAAGAATGTAGAGGGGTGGGGGGTGGGGGTGGGACGGGAGATGTGGGATGGCAAGATTATGGAAAGGTTACTGGGAAGTGGGATATCATGGGAAAGGTGTTTAGTGAAAGGGTGACCAGCAAGTGTGATATCATTATCATTATCCAAATGCTTCCTAGAGGGAACTGGTATCCCAGGATTTCTGACACACAGGCTTGTGGGAGGGACAAGCCACAGGAAGAGAGAGAAAGACCAACTAACACCAGGGATAACTAGCTGTCAAGAGGCAAGTACAGGAACATAAGCAACAGAACCCAAAGCTACTTGGCATATGCAAAGTATCAGAACCCATTTTTTTTCCACCACAGTGATTCCAGGAAACACCAACAAATCATAAAAGCAAGACTCTTATTTAAAATCACATCTCATGATAATGATTCAGGACATTAAGCAGGACATAAATATCTCAGTCAAAGAAATACAGGACAACAGTACCTGAACTGCAACTGTACACAGGATCAGGCATAGCACTGGGGGATTAACAAAAAACACAGGCATGGGTCATTCTGTAAGGAGAATGCCAAAGCTTTAATGTGAGTCCAGCAATATATATACTAGAGGCCAGGGAAGGGAACAGGAAAAATCAATTATAGCCATAAGCCAGGCAGCTGGGAAGTCCATACAACACCAGGCAGGAGGGCAGGAATCAAGCTAAGCCATGGGATGTTTTGCTCTCAAGAAACCTGTGCAAACAGCTCATCTGGGGGCATTGAGCCAAGCTCCCTGGTTCCCAACAACAGGAAAACCCAGTTAAACAGTTAGAAGCCCTTAAAGAGGAAACACAAAAACCCCTTAAAAAACACAGGAAAGCACAATCAAGCAGATGAAGGAATTTAGCAAAACCATATACGATCTCAGACACGAAATAGAAACAGTAAAGAAATCTCAAAGAGAGACCACCATGGAGATAGAATACCTAGGAACTAGATCAGGAGATAAAGATACAAGCATCATCAACAAAATACAAGAGATAGAAGAGAGAATCTCGGGTGCAGAACATTACATAGAAAACATTGTCACAAGAGTCAAAGAAAATGCAAAATCTAAAAAGCTCCTAAGCCAAAACATCTGGGAAATCCAGGACACAATAAAAAGAAAAAAACCTAAGAATAATAGGTATAGAAGAAACTGAAGATTCCCAGTTTAAAGGGCCAGTAAATATTTTCAACAAAATTATAGAAGAAAACTTTCCTAACCTATAGAAATAGATGCCCATGAACATACAAGAAGCCTACAAAACTCCCAAAAGACAGGACCAGAACAGAAATTCTTCATGTCACATAATACTCAAAACACAAAATGCAAGAATGAATATTAAAAGCAGTAATGGAAAAAGATTAAGTAACATATAAAGGCAGAGCATTCAGGATTATACCAGACTTCTTGCTGGAGACTATAAAAGCCAGAAGATCCTGGGCAGATGTCATACAGAAACAAAGAAAATACTAATGACAGCCCATGCTACTATACCCAGCAAACTCTCAATTATCATAGCTGGAGAAATCAAGATGTTCCCTGATAAAAATATATTTAAACAACATCTTTCCATAAATAAAGACCTACAAAAGATAGTAGATGGAAACCTTTAACAAAAGATAAGAAACTACATGCTAGAAAAATGCAAGAAAATAATACTTTTTCAGCAAAGCCAAAATATAGCCACACAAACATAAACCTTCATCAACAAAAATAACAGGAAGCAACAATCAATAGTACTTAGTAAATATTTCTTAAGATCAATGGGTCAATTCCACAATAAACAGACATACACTAACAGACTGGATTCATAAACAGGACCCAGCATTTTGTTGCATACAGGAAAAGCATCTCAGTGTCAAAGAAAGTCACTACTTTAGAGTAAAGGATTGGAAAACAATCTTCCAAACATATGGTCCCAAGAAAGAAGCTGGAATAGCCATTCTTATGCTGCATAAAAACAATTTTCACCCAGGAGTTTTCAAAAAGTATGAGGAAAGACACTTTTCACTCAATTTTGAATATCTATGCACCGGATGCAAAGGTGACACATTCATAACAAAAATAATCTACTAAAGCTCAAAGTACACTTTGTACTTCACACAATAATAGTGGGAGCCTTCAACACCCCACTCTCATCAATGGACAGACCATGGAAACACAAATTAAACAGAGACACATTGAAGGTATCAGAAGTTATGGACCAAATGGATCTGACAGATATCGACAGGACATTTCATCCTAAAAAGAAAGAATACAACTTCTTTCCAGCACCTCATGGTACCTTCTCCAAAATTGACCATATAATTGTTCCCAAAACAGTCCTCAACAGATTCATCAGATCACCATTGACTAAGGCTTGTCTTCAATAGCAAGAAAAACATCAGAAAGCCCACATACCCATGGAAGCTAAACAATGCCCTACTTGATAATAACTTGGTCATGGAAGAAATAAAGAAATTAAAGACTTTTTAGAATTTAATGAAAATGAAAGCACAACATACCCAAATTTATGGGACACAATGAATGCAGTGTTAATAGGAAAACTCATAGTACTGAGTGCCTCCAAAAAGAAGCTGGAGAGCGCATACACTAGCAGCTGAACAGCACACCTGAAAGCTTTAAAACAGAAAGAACCTTATACACCCAAGAGGAGTAGAAGGCATGAAGTCATCAAACTTAGGGCTAACATGAATGAAGTTGAAACAAATAGAACTATACAAAGAATGAACAAGACCAGGAATTGGCTCTTAGAGAAAATCAAAAAGATAGATAAACCCTTAGCCAGACTAACTAAAAGGCACAGAGACAGTATCCAAATTAACCAAATAAGAAATGAAGGAGGAGATAACAATAGAAACTGAGGAAATTCAAAATATCATCAGAACCTACAACAAAATCCTATATTCAACAAAATTAGAAAATCTGGATGAAACTGATACTTTTCTAGACAGATTCCAAGTAACAAAGTTAAATCAGGATCAGACAAATCTTCAAAATAGTCCCATAATCCCTAAAGAAATATCAGCAGTCCTTAAAATATTTTTTGGTTTTTTTTTAGTTTTTTTTTGTTTAAAATTTTTTTATTCGATATATTTTTTTATTTACATTTCAAATGATTTCCCCCTTTCTAGCCCCCCTACTCCACAAAAGTCCCGTAAGCCCCCTTCTCTCCCCCTGTCCTCCCACCCACCCCTTCACACTTCCCCATTATGGTTTTGCTGAATACTGCTTCACTGAGTCTTTCCAGAACAGGGGGCCACTCTTCCTTTCTTCTTATACCTCATTTGATGTGAAGATTATGTTTTTGGTATTCCAGTTTTCTAGGTTAATATCCACTTATTAGTGAGTGCATACCATGATTCACCTTTTGAGTCTAGGTTACCTCACTTAGTATGATGTTCTCTAATTCCATCCATTTGCCTAAGAATTTCATGAATTCATTGTTTCTAATGGCTGAATAGTACTCCATTGTGTAGATATACCACATTTTTGCATCCACTCTTCTGTTGAGGGATACCTGGGTTCTTTCCAGCATCTGGCAATTATAAATAGGGCTGCAATAAACATAGTAGAGCATGTATCCTTATTACATGGTGGGGAATCCTCTGGGTATATGCCCAGGAGTGGTATAGCAGGATCTTCTGGAAGTGAGGTGCCCAGTTTTCGGGGGAACCGCCAGACTGATTTCCAGAGTGGTTGTACCAATTTGCAACCCCACCAGCAGTGGAGGAGTGTTCCTCTTTCTCCACACCCTCTCCAACACCTGCTGTCTCCTGAATTTTTAATCTTAGCCATTCTGACTGGTGTAAGGTGAAATCTCAGGGTTGTTTTGATTTGCATTTCCCTAATGATTAATGACGTTGAGCATTTTTTAAGATGCTTCTCTGCCATCCGAATTTCTTCAGGTGAGAATTCTTTGTTTAACTGTGTACCCCATTTTCTAATAGGGTTGTTTGGTTTTCTGGAGTCTAACTTCTTGAGTTCTTTATATATATTGGATATTAGCCCTCTATCTGATGTAGGGTTGGTGAAGATCTTTTCCCAATTTGTTGGTTGCCGATTTGTCCTCTTGATGGTGTCCTTTGCCTTACAGAAACTCTGTAATTTTATGAGGTCCCATTTGTCAATTCTTGCTCTTAGAGCATACTCTATTGGTGTTCTGTTCATAAACTTTCTCCCTGTACCGATGTCCTCAAGGGTCTTCCCCAGTTTCTTTTCTATTAGCTTCAGAGTGTCTGGCTTTATGTGGAGGTCCTTGATCCCTTTGGATTTGAGATTAGTACAGGAGACATGGATGGATCAATTCACATTCTTCAGCATGCTGACCTCCAGTTGAACCAGCACCATTTGTTGAAAAGGCTATCTTTTTTCCATTGGATGTTTTCAGCCTCTTTGTCGAGGATCAAGTGGCCATAGGTGTGTGGGTTCATTTCTGGATCTTCAATCCTGTTCCATTGATCCTCCTGCCTGTCACTGTACCAATACCATGCAGTTTTTTTTTTTTTTTTTTTTACACTATTGCTCTGTAGTATTGCTTGAGGTCAGGAATACTGATTTCCCTAGACTTTCTTGCATGGTAAGAGTCACCCCAAGATACTTTATACTGTTTGTGGATATTGTGAAGGGGGTCATTTCCCTAATTTCTTTCTCAGCCTGCTTATCCTTTGAGTATAGGAAGGCCACTGATTTGCTTGAGTTGATTTTATAACCTGCCACTTTGCTGAAGTTGTTTATCAGCTGTAGGAGTTCTCTAGTGGAGTTTTTTGGGTCACTTAGGTAGACTATCATGTCATCTGCAAATAATGATAGGTTGACATTTTCCTTTCCAATTTGTATCCCTTTGACCTCCTTATGTTGTCGAATTGCCTGAGCTAGTACCTCAAGTACAATATTGAAAAGATAAGGAGAAAGGGGGCAGCCTTGTCTGGTCCCTGATTTCAGTGGGATTGCTTCATGTTTCTCTCCATTTAGTTTGATGCTGGCTACCGGTTTGCTTATATTGCTTTTACTATGTTTAGGTATGGGCCTTGAATTCCTGTTCTTTCCAAGACTTTAAGCATGAAGGATGCTGAATTTTGTCAAATGCTTTTTCAGCATCCAATGAAATTACCATGTGGTTTTGTTCTTTGAGTTTGTTTATGTAGTGGATTGCATAGATGGATTTCCGTATATTGAACCAACCGAGCATTCTCGGGATAAAGCCTACCATGGTGGATGATCGCTTTGATGTGTTCTTGGATTCGGTTGGCAAGAATTTTATTGAGTATTTTTGCATCGATGTTCATAAGGGAAATTGGTCTGAAGTTCTCTTTCTTTGTTGGATCTTTTTGTGGCTTTGGTATCAGCGTAATTGTGGCTTCATAGAAGGAATTGGGTAGTGTTCCTTCTGTTTCTATTTTGTGGAATAGTTTGAAGAGTATTGGTGTTAACTCTTCTTTGAAGGTCTGGTAGAATTCTGCACTGAAGCCATCTGGTCCTGTGCTTTTTTTGGATGGAAGACTTTCTATGACTCCTTCTATTTCTTTAGGCATTATGGGACTGTTTAGATGGTCTAGTTGGTCCTGATTTAATTTTGGTATTTGGTATCTGTCAAGGAAATTGTCCATTTCCTCCAGATTCTCCAGTTGTGTTGAGTACAGGCTCTTGTAGTAGGATCTGATGATTTTTTGGATTTCCTCAGTTTCCGTTGTTATATCTCCCTTTTCATCTCTCAGTTTGTTAATTTGGATACTTTCTCTGTGCCCTTTGGTCAGTCTGGCTAAGGGTTTATCTATCTTGTTGATTTTCTCAAAGAACCAGCTCCTGGTTTTGTTGATTTTTTTTTTGTATGGTTCTCTTTGTTTCTACTTGATTGACTTCGGCCCTGAGTTTGATGATTTCCTGCCTTCTACTCCTCCTGGGCGAAATAGCTTCTTTTTGTTCTAGGGCCTTCAGGTGTGTCATTAAGCTGGTAATGTATGCTCTCTCCATTTTCTTTTTGGAGGCACTCAGGGCTATGAGTTTTCCTCTTAGCACTGCTTTCATTGTGTCCCATAGATTTGGGCATGTTGTGTAATCATTTTCATTGTCTTCTAAAAAGTCTTTAATTTCTTTCTTTATTTCTTCCTTGACCAAGGTATCATTGAGTAGAGTATTGTTCAGTTTCCACGTGTATGTGGGTTTTCTGTTGTTTCTGTTGCTATTGAAGACCACTTTTACTCCATAGTGATCAGATAGGAGACATGGGATTAGTTTTATCTTCTTATATTTGTTGAGGTCTGTCTTGTGACCAATTATATGGTCGATTTTGGAGAAGGTACCATGAGGTGCTGAGAAAAAGGTATATTCTTTTGTTTTAGGATAGAATGTTCTATATATATCTGTTAAATCTAATTGGTCCAAAGCTTCAATTAGTT
This sequence comes from Apodemus sylvaticus, assembly GCF_947179515.1. Lineage (NCBI taxonomy): Eukaryota > Metazoa > Chordata > Mammalia > Rodentia > Muridae > Apodemus > Apodemus sylvaticus. The sequence continues at coordinate 104,099,529 of NC_067474.1, forward strand.
TCATTGTGTCCCTGTTTAGTTTCTGTTTTCCTGATCGGTCCATTGAGGAAAGTGCAGTGTTGAAGTCACCCACAATTATTGTGTTAGGTGCAATGTGTGCTTTTAGTTTTAATAAAGTTTCTTTTACGAAAGAGGGTGCCCTTGCATTTGGGGCATAGATGTTCAGGATTGAGAGTTCTTCTTTTTGTATTTTTCCTTTGACCAGCAAGAAGTGTCCCTCAGGTTCTCTTTTGATGACTTTGGGTTGAAAGTCAATTTTATCTGATATTAAAATGGCTACTCCAGCTTGTTTCCTGAGACCATTTGCTTGTAAAATTGTCTTCCAGCCTTTTACTCTAAGGTAGTGTTTGTCTTTGACCCTGAGCTGTGTTTCCTGTAAGCAGCAAAATGTAGGGTGCTGTTTACGTATCCATTCAGTTAGTCTGTGTCTTTTTATTGGGGCATTAAGTCCATTGATGTTAAGAGATATTAAGGAATAGTGATTGTTACTTCCTATCATTTTTGACGTTATTTTTTAAATTTGAATGCTTAACTTCTTTTGGGTTTGATGAAAGGTTACTATCTTGCTTTTTCCAGGGTGAAGTTTCCCTCCTTGTATTGGTGTTGTCCTCCTATTATCCTTTGTATGGCTGGGTTTGTGGATAGATATTGGGTAAACTTGGTTTTGTCATGAAATATCTTAGTTTCTCCATCTATGGTGATTGAGAGTTTTGCAGGATATAGTAGTTTTGGTTGGCATTTGTGTTCTCTTAGAGTCTGCATGAGATCTGCCCAGGACCTTCTAGCCTTCATAGTCTCAGGTGAAAAGTCTGCTGTGATTCTGATAGGTCTTCCTTTATATGTTACTTGGCCTTTTTCTCTTACTGCCTTTAGTATTCTTTCTTTGTTTAGGACATTTGGTGTTTTGATTATTATGTGACGGGAAGTATTTCTGTTCTGGTCCAGTCTGTTTGGAGTTCTGTAGGCTTCTTGTATATTCATGGGCATCTCTCTCTTTAGGTTAGGGAAGTTTTCTTCCATAATTTTATTGAAGATATTTGCTGGCCCTTTAAGTTGTAAATCTTCACTCTCATCTATGCCTATAATCCTTAGGTTTGGTCTTCTCATTATGTCCTGGATTTCGTGGATATTTTGGGTTACAAGCTTTTTGCATTTTGCATTTTCTTTAACTGTTGAGTCCATGGTTTCTATGGAATCTTCACCATCTGAGATTCTTTCTTCTATCTCTTGTATTCTGTTGTTGATATTTGCATCTCGGTCCCCTGATTTCTTCCCAAGGCTTTCTATCTCCAAAGTTGTCTCCCTTTGAGTTTTCTTAGTTGTTTCTACTTCTGATTTTAGATCCGGGATGGTTTTGCTTAGCTCCTTCACTTGCTTGTTTGTGCTTTCCTGTAATTCTTTAAGAGATTTTTGTGTTTTCTCTTTCATGACCTCAGCCTGTTGACCAAAGTTCTCCTGTATTTCTTTAAGAGATTTTTGTGTTTCCTCTTTCATGACCTCAGCCTGTTGACTAAAGTTCTCCTGTATTTCTTTAAGTATTTTTTGCATTTCCTCCTTGTTGGCTTTTGTATTCTCCTGGATTTCTTTCAATGATTTTTGTGTTTCCCTTGCAAGGGCTTCTAACTTTTGATCCATTTTCTCCTGAATTTCTTTTTGATCCATTTTCTCCTGAATTTCTTTAAGTATGTCCTTCATGTGTTCCTGTACCAGCATCATGACCAGTGATTTTAAATCCAAATCTTTTTTTACTGGTGTGATGGGGTATCCAGGACATGTTGGTAGAGGAGAATTGGGTTCAGATGTTGCCATATTGCCTTGATTTCTGTTAGTGACGTTCCTGTGTTTGCCTTTTGCCATCTAGTTCTCACTGGTGTTAGTTTGTCTTGTCAGTGCTGGACTCACCAGTGCAAGCTGCCCCTTCCCAGTTGGCCTCTGGTGCACAGCTTACCTCCTGCACTGCTTGTAAACAGGGTGCTGCTGCCCAGGTTGTTCAGATCCCAAAGCAGGCACCCGAAGGCTCCAGCTGGGGCCCGCTGGATTCACTGGAGCACACTGACTTCTCCCAGCTGGCCGCCCGGAAGCCCAGCTTGCCTCTTGCAGGATCCGGAGATGTGGTGCGGCCGCCCAGGCTGATCTAGATCCGGAAGCGGAGAGAGTTGAGCTGAGGGCTTCCGCCTGAGGCCTTGTCCCAGATTGTGTCTGTGTACCAGGTGGAGCCCGTGTGCCACTTCCTGTCATTTTTGACGTTATTTTTTAAATTTGATTGGTTAACTTCTTTTGGGTTTGATGAAAGGTTACTATCTTGCTTTTTCCAGGGTGACGTTTCCCTCCTTGTATTGGTGTTTTCCTCCTATTATCCTTTGTATGGCTGGGTTTGTGGATAGATATTGGATAAACTTGGTTTTGCCATGGAATATCTTAGTTTATCCATCTACAGTGACTGAGAGTTTTGCTCGATATAGTAGTTTTGGCTGGCACTGTGTTCTCTTAGAGTCTGCATGAGATCAGCCCAGGATCTTCTAGCCTTCATAGTCTCAGGTGAAAAGTCTGCTGTGATTCTGATAGGTCTTCCTTTATATGTTACTTGGCCTTTTTCTCTTACTGCCTTTTTCTCTTACTGCCTTGTTTAGTACATTTGGTGTTTTGATTATTATGTGACGGGAAGTATTTCTGTTCTGGTCCAGTCTGTTTGGAGTTCTGTAGGCTTCTTGTATATTCATGGGCATCTCTCTCTTTAGGTTAGGGAAGTTTTCTTCCATAATTTTATTGAAGATATTTGCTGGCCCTTTAAGTTGTAAATCTTCACTCTCATCTATGCCTATAATCCTTAGGTTTGGTCTTCTCATTGTGTCCTGGATTTCCTGGATATTTTGGGTTACAAGCTTTTTGCACTTTGCATTTTCTTTAACTGTTGAGTCCATGGTTTCTATGGTATCTTCAGCATCTGAGATTCTTTCTTCTATCTCTTGTATTCTGCTGTTGATATTTGCATCTATGTCCACTGATTTCTTCCCAAGGCTTTCTATCTCCAAAGTTGTCTCCCTTTGAGTTTTCTTAGTTGTTTCTACTTCTGATTTTAGATCCTGGATGGTTTTGCTTAGCTCCTTCACTTGCTTGTTTGTGCTTTTCTGTAATTCTTTAAGAGATTTTTGTGTTTCCTCTTTCATGACCTCAGCCTGTTGACCAAAGTTCTCCTGTATTTCTTTAAGTGTTTTTTGTGTTTCCTCATTATTGGCTTTTGTATTCTCCTGGATTCCTTTGAATGATTTTTGTGTTTCCCTTGCAAGGGCTTCTAACTTTTGATCCATTTTCTCCCGAATTTCTTTAAGTATGTCCTTCATGTGTTCCTGTACCAGCATCATGACCAGTGATTTTTAAATCCAAATCTTGTTTTACTGGTGTGATGGGGTATCCAGGACATGCTGGTAAAGGAGAATTGGGTTCAGATGTTGCCATATTGCCTTGATTTCTGTTAGTGACGTTCCTGTGTTTGCTTTTTGCCATCTAGTTCTCACTGGTGTTAGTTGGTCTTGTCAATGCTGGACTCGCCAGTGCAAGCTGCCCCTTCCCAGGTGGCCTCTGGTGCACAGCTTACCTTCTGCACTGCCTTGAGACAGGGTGCTGTTTACCAGGCTGTTCAGACCCGGAAGCAGACACCTGAAGGCTCCTGCTGGGGCCCGCTGGATTCACTAGAACACACCGACTTCTCCCCGCTGGCCGACCAGAAGCCCCTCTTGCCTCTTTCAGGACCTGGGGATGTGGTGTTGCCGCCCAGGCTGATCTGGATCCGGAAGCGGAGAGGTCTGAGGGCTACCGCCAGAGGCCTCAGGACTGAAGACTAAGCTCTGTGCTACAGGAAAGAGCTGTGCTGTGAGCTCCCAGACTGCCTCTGGGTGCACACCAGGTCTCCCGCACTTCCTTTATCAGACCTTCAAAGAAGACCTAATACCAATACTCTTCAAACTATTCCACAAAAAGGAAACAGAAGGAACATACCCATTTTATTCTATGAAGCCATAATTATGCTGATTATGCTTTCTTTGTGATGAAATTCTTTCTATATAATCATGAAACTAATACAATTTCCTTTCATAGAGGACTTCATAAAAGATATTTTTTTCTATTTCTATCATGTTTAATGTTCCAAATAGCTTATAAACTTCTTTGAGTGCATATTACCTTTAGTTTTTACTTTTAGAAGTTGTTTTATATATAAGAGAGATTTAACTACTAGAAATCATTTAGATGACTTAAAAAATGTCAATACTGAGTTGTATATTTTAAAATAAATTTTATTAGTTTAATAAAATTAATAATTAAAAAGTGGAACTTCATGAAACAATACCCTCACACTACTAACAATCATCATGTGGGTAATTAGATAACCTACAGAATAGAATTAGCACTTTAGCTGCTGTAATATATGACAGAGAGTCATTTTTATAGAAAGATAGAAAGAATGGGGTGGGAGAAATTTTAAACACCAAGAAAATAAAACAACTAATATTAGCACATAGAACTAAATACAGAGTTCTCAAAGAAGAAATAAACGGCATAAGAAAAATAATTTCCTATTTCACATATGTAGCCATTAGGGAAATCAATAATAAAGTTGTGTTCTAATTTTGCCTCATTCCATTCAGAATGTCCAAGTTGAAAAATGACAGCAATGGAAAGTGAAACAGCCATTCTGGAAATCAGTAGGGAAATTCTACAAAAAACTATAATGAGATATAGAATATGATTTTACTGTTGGCGAGCATATACCCAAAGTGATATATATATCCCACTAGCAAGATGTGTCTTAATCTTGTCCATAGCTGCTATATTCACAATATCCAGAAGATTGGGGAAAGCCTGGGTGTTCATTAAGGAACAAAATGATGAAAAATACTATATATTTGGACAATTGAATATTGTTCAGCTATTAAAAATTTAAAATTTGAAATCTGCAGGTAAATAGATGTTAATGGAAATATCCACTCTGGTTTTGGTAATGAAGACCTAGAAAAACAATGTTGAAATCTCTCTGTCATGTACGGACTCTGGCTCTGAAATTTATATGTGTGGGTTATATCTTAGTGCTCAAAGAAGTTAGGAAAGCAGTAAAGACCTAAGAGGTGGGCTTACTAAGAGAGTGGAGGTAAAATACAGATGATATGAATGAAAATAAAAATAATAGAAAAATAAGTTTAGGTGGAATAAGTGAGGGGACTGTAGAGTATAGATGTATGTAGAGAAGAAGGATAACTAACACTTCAAAAATCAATAATCTATGTAAATATAGAGATAGATAGATAGATAGATAGATAGATAGATAGATAGATGATAGTAAAAGAACGTTAAATGGGTACCTTAGTTGGGTTTTTGCTGCCGTGAATCGACACCCTTACCAAGCCCAGTATTACCAAGGACAACAGTTGATTGTGCCTGGCTTAAAAGTTCAGAGGAGGAATTTCAGTATCATCAAGGAATAAAATGGCAGCATCCAGGCAGGTATGCTGTAGGAGAAGGTGAGACTTCCACATCTTCTTCTGAAAGTGGCTAGCAGAATGCTGGTTTCCAGGCCGTTGGGATGAGGTTCTTCAGGTACACACCCACAGTGACACATCTATTCCAACATGGCCACAACTTTTAATAGTACCACTCCCTGGGCTTAGCAGATACAAACTATCACATTTCACTTCCTGGCCCACATAGACTTGTTCATATTCCTAATCATGGCATAATACAAAATATATTTAGTCCAAATTCACAATTCCCCATAGTCTTTAGCAGTCTCAACAACTGATAAAATCAAACAACTGTTCAAAGTTCAATGACTCTTCAGTGATGCATCCAATCACTTAAGTGTACTTCCCAAAGCAAGGCAGGAAACTAGTTGGACAAACTCCAAATTCTGTACCTCCATGGCTAATGTCAAAGAAGTCTTCATATCTCCAACTCCTTTTTCATCTTTGTGGACTACAAACATTTCCTTCTCCTGGGCTTGCTCTACTCTCTGTTAGCAGCTTTCCTTAGCAGATAGCCCACAGATCTGGCATCTCACACATTTTGGCATCTCTAAGTCACATTCAGTGTTTTAGCTTCTTCTTTAAATGTCGTGGCATCCCCAATTGATCTCTTCTGGGCTTCTTCAAAGAGCATTTTTTGGTCTCCAACTCTGTCCCCTTTAGCACTCTAAGAGCAGGTTAATCCACTCCACTTCCAGGGATGTTCTTGGTAAACATTCCATGGTACTGGCATCTCCAATACATTGGGTCTTCTGTTACAACTATGCTTCACCAATAGCCTCTCATTGGCTCTTCATGGTGCCAAGACTCAAATTCTTTGCATGACCCCTTCAGTCCTGGGCACTAAACATTAACTAAGGCTGAACCTTCACCAATAATCTTCTATGGCATCTCACAGCACAAGTCCTCAGTTGTTCAACACGACCCCTTCATGCTTTTAAACAAGTGCCACATGTGTGGCTGTTAGAAATTACCAATGTCAGATGAAACATGAGTTACAGCCTTGCTATTTCTGGAACACAGCTTCTTGTGATCCAAGAAAATGATTCCAAGAATATTTCACCTCAGTGATGCTGGTCTCTTGTTAATCACCACTAATTTCTAGGATTCATCTATCCCACATCAATTGTCATCCCACTTGTTCCTTCTATTCTTGATTCTAAAGCTAGAGGCATATGGCTGGAGCAGCCAAAGTTCTGCTGCTTACAGGAACTGGAATATGACACATTACATTATCTCTAGCCTACTGTTTTCCAACTTATTCACTCCTTATGCTTGTTTGCCCTGGATCTTGCTCTGTAGATTGACCTTGAACTCACAGATCTACTTGACTGCCTCCTGAGAATAAGGTATGTACCACCATGCCTGGACTTAAGCTTTTCTTCACCTAAATCTTGCTCTGTCCCAGGTCACCTTTAACTCAGACATCTGATTGGCTTTATCTCCTGAGATTGAAGGTGTGTACCAGAATGCCTTGATCTAACATTCACTAGGGAAATTCTGGCCTCAAAGTCCCACTCTCTCAATATGTTCTGTCCCACAACACAGGATTTAGCTCCATTTCACTTCCTGGTGCCTCTTTAAGACTAGAAGCATATATTTTATATTTTTTTCTTCTAAGCTTTCTATGCTTGCTCAAAATGTTCTTAATGAGATTTAAACAGGAAAAATTTCTCTCCTGTGCTTTGTTGAGACTTGTTTGTCAATGCAATAATTGGAGCCTCTTCACCATAGCCATAGGCAGACTCTTCATTTAAGGGCAAAACCATGCCACATACTTTACAAAATTACTACAAAAATCAGTCTATACCAAATAAGGAAGATCTCCACTAAAACCTCTTGGGCCAGGTGTACACAGATAAAATCATTCAAATCAACAATGTCTTCCATACTCCGATTAGGATGGCTGATTATGCCACACTTAAACATTCCATGGCTTTCCAAATCCAAAGTCACACATTCTTCTAAACAAAAACATGGTTAGGCCTATAAAAGCAATATCTTTCAAGTGGTAGCAGTTTCTTTCTTAGGGTTTTACTGCTGTGAACAGGTACCATGACCAAGGCAAGTGTCTATTTCTTCATCCAAAGGCAGCCTGGAGAGGACTCTCATCATACATTGGGTAGAGTTAGAGCATTGGAACATCAAATCTCACAACTATAGTGACACACTTCCTTTTTTCTTTTGTTTTGTTTACTTTTTTTTTTTTTTTAGCTTTGTAGAGACAGGGATTCACTGTGTAGTCCTGGCTGTCTTAGAAGTCACTCAGTAGACCAGGTTGGCCTCGAATTTTGAAATCCACCTGCCACTACCTCCCAAGGGCTGGTATTACAGGCATGTACCATCATGCCCAGCTGTGACATACTTTCTTCAACAAGGCCACACATACTCCAAAAAGGCAACAACTCTTCATAATGAGACTCACTAGGCCAAGCATATTTTAATCACTGCAATCTATTCAATGGCCTCATAGGCTTATTCAAACACATGAATTATGTACCTCATATGAACAGTAAGTATTAGTGTATGGATTCAATAAATAATCCCGATCTGACTGAGTTTGGTGCTTGTGTGTTTTCTGCATCAACTCTCAAATCCCCAACTCCATGGCTCCTAAATGTCTTCCAAAGCATTACAACCCAGGTGAAAGTTTTACATTACTAAGTTTAGATGCAGCACTAGTTACAGTCTTATTATCTCTGAAACACAGCTTCTTTATGTTCTCAGAAAACACTGCCCAGAAGACTTCAAATCAGTAAAATGGCCTCTGTTTATCACTATTAATTTCTTGGCTCTACTAGCCAGCATTGTCCCTATAATCCATTCTATGTTTGAATGTAAAGCTAGAGCCAGAAGGTAAAGTTCTTGCAATTTGCTACTTCCTGTGGCTGGAACATGTCTCCCTTATTCTATTAAATCCTTCAATACTTAGGATTTGCTGTCCTGGGACTTGTTGTGTAAACTCACTTTGAACTCAGAGATCTGCATGTCACTATCCACTTAGTTCTAGTATTAAAGGTATATATCAACATGTCTGGTCCTAAGCATTATTTTTTAAACTTGAAACAGCTTCAGTACTAGGGTGGCATTGAACTCTGCCTGCCTCTATCTCTTGATTGCTGGGATTAAAGGCATATACTACAATGCCTGGACCTGATGTCCAAAACATATAAAGAACTCAAGAACAGTAGTGCTGTTGAAATATTACTGATCCTCGAAAAACCAGACAGCCTCAGATATGATGCAACACACACCAGGATATTTAATCTGTTTAAGTTAGCTTCCACCCAACCCCTCAACCTCTCACTGCCCCACCATCCCAGAGGATGGTTTTGGTGGCAGACCCATGAATATGTTTCTGGGAAAGGCTTTATAGTAAGCAGAAAACAGAGTACATGTGTAAGCATCGGATTGGAAAGTTACTGTGGCCTTTAACATAATTGCTTTATGCTGGGAGTCATATCATAAACTTAATTTCTGCTCTACTCTGTATTGGTCATCATTAGGCAAGTGGTAGGTTTGTCACATGGAGAGCAGGTTTGTTGGGGAAATAATCTGGAGATGTTGGTCTTGTTGAATCTGTAAACTGCAAAAGCTCATCTTGTTGGAATTAGCATAGAGAATGGAACTAGGGAACAGTTTTGTTAGGGATCAACTTGAAGACTGGACCTTGTCACCAGCCTGTTAGTTTACCTGAGTTTAAAATTAGGTCAGGGTCTCTAAAATGGAGTCTGAACTTAAAATATTTGATTTCTTAAGGCTAAACTGAAAATAACAAAACAACACAATCAAAAAAAGGAGTATAGAATTAACCGATAATTCACAACAGAAGACTAGTGAATGGCTGACAAGCACTTAAAGATATTTTCAAAGTTCTTGGTCATCAGGGAGATGCAAATAAAAACAACAATCAGATTCTACCTCAAACCAATCAGAATGACTAAAATCATAAACTCAGGAGACAACAATGCTGGCAAGGATGTGGAGAAAGCGAAACACTCCTCTATTTCTGCTGGAATTGCAAATTTATACAACCACTCTGGAAATCTATCCTGAGGTTCCTCAGAATATTGGAAATAGATCTCCCTGAAGACCAAGCTATAGCACTCTTGGGCTTATACCCAAAAGTTGCCCCACCATGTTACAGCAGCACTTGTTCCACTGTGTTCATAGTGGCCTTATTTGTGATAGCCAGAAGCTGGAACAAATCCAGATGTCCTCCAGCAAAAGAATGGATACAGTAAATGTGGTTTATGTACAGGGTGCAATACTACAGATCTATTAAGAATGAGGATATCCAGAGTTTGCAGGTAAATGGATGGAAATAGAAAATACTATTCTGAGTAAAGTAACTCAAACCCAAAAAAACATGCATGGTATGTACTCAGTAATAAGTGGATGGAAGCCAAAAAATGTGCAGAATACCTAGGGTACAATCCACAGAACTCAAGAAGGTTAACAAACCGAAGTAAGAATGCCTCAGTTCCACTTAGAAGGGAGAACAAATCAATCACAGAGAGCAGAGGGAGGGAGGGGACTGGGTGAGAGAGGGACAGTGAGGGGGAAAGGGGAACAAGATCAGGTATTGGGTGGCAGGGGGAACAATACTGAAGCCCTAGGGGCAAAAGAAAGAATGGAAACAAGCAGGCTCAAGACTTGGAGGTGGGGGACACTCTAGAATGTATCAGACACCCAGGAGGAAAGAAACTCTCAGGACTCAAAGGGAGGGACCTTAGCTGAACTGCCCATAAGTAGGGAGAAGAAACTCCTAGAGTTGACCTCCTGAAGAAAGACATGGCATCAAGTGGAGGAATGTGGTTGCCATCCCCAGTCAAATGCTCTCTCGCTGAATTGTTCCTATCTGAAAGAATTACAAGGACAGAAATGGGGAAATGACTGAGCAAAAGAGTTCTAGTAATAAGCTCAAATTCTGATCCAGCTCAGGGGAACACCCCAAGTCCTGACACTAATACTGGTGGGCTTACAAATAGGGGCACCTATCCTGAGTGTCTTCTGAAAGGCCCAACAAGCAGCTGAGTCAGATGCAGATAGTTACCTTCAACCAATCTACAGAAGCTGGTGATCCCTGTGATGGAATTAGGAAGTAGCTGCAAGAAGCTGTGGCAGAGGGTGATCCCATATGAGGCCACCAACTAGGGAGCATTAACCAGCTGATAGGAGGCCCCCAACATATATTCAGCAGAGGACTGCCAGGTCTGGACTCAATCAGAGAAGATGTAACTCTCTCTTGACAGATTTGGAACCCCAGAGTGTGGGGAGGTCTTATGTGGTAGTGTGGGGTCATCCTCTTAGAGACAGGAGCGGGTGGGAGATTTGGTACGTGGAATAATCAGTGGGTAGAGCTGGAGGGGAATAAATCCTGGACTGTTGAAATAAAGATTAAATAATAATAATGACCATAATCATAAAAACTGATCAACTGAGACATTCAACCTCTGCAACTGGACAAGTAGTAGATTCTTACTCTTGTAGACCACATGGAACCATTGTTGTTTTAGGGTTAGCACAACCTATAAGCCATTATAACAAATCATTGCCTCTATAAATGTATAGAAAGACTCATTGTATAAGTTCTGCTTCTAGCTGGGTGGTGGTTGTGCATACCTGTCATCCCAACACTCTAGGAGGAAAAATCAGGCCAATTTCTGAGTTCAAGGCCAGCCTGCTCTGCAGAGTCAGTTCCAGGATAGCCAGGGCTATACAGAGAAACCCAGCCTCAAAAAAAAAAAAAAAATCAAAACCAAACCAAACAAAAACAAAACAACAAAACAAACAAACAAACAACAACAACAACAACAAAACAAGTTCTGCTCCTCTAGAGAACCCTGACAAATACAGGAGGTAAGGCAAAGAAAGAGATCATTAGCAACTATACTTGGGAATACTGGAATACTGAGGTATTGCAGCCATCTGATGGTAATCATCAGAAATGAAAGTATTACGCGCTGGGGTATACGCTACTTTTAATGTTTCTAGGGAGCTGAAAACACATTTTTCTGAGGTCAAGTTTCTGATGTATACTCTTGGTTACCACTTGAAAATATCTAGATAAAACAAATATCAACACAGGAAGACATATCTCTGAGATATTTTCTGATTGAATTTTGTTAATGACTTCTAGGCAAGAACAGGACGGTGGAAGACCTACACATTTAATCCAGTTCCTAAACAATGATGACACACCTTTAATCCTGGACATGCCTTCTGCTGGAGGGTGGAAGACTATACCCTTAATCCAGATCCTAAGCCAGAATGACACACCTTTAATCTGGAACATGCCTTCTGCTGGATGGGACATACACCCTTAGTCCAGATCCTAAACCAGGATGACACACCTTTAATCCTGGACACAACTTCTGCTGGAGGTGTGTATAAGGACATGGAAGCATGAAGATTTACCCATTTTTCAGCTTCTCCTCAACTTGTTCACACATCCATCCCTACACTGGCATTGGAGCCAAATGCTTCCAGTTTGCAGCCTATAGAGAACATCTGAGACTTTCTAGTGGGACTGCAAAACTAAAAGACTCTTAAAGTTTTTATCTTCAGGTAACCACTACTGGATTAGTAGGACTGCACTCTGTAAGTACTTATAAAAAGTTCCCTTTATGGCATGTATATAAAGATGCATTCCATAACTTGTTTTTATTGGACATTTTATTTATTTACGTTTCAAATGTTATGCCTTTCCTGGTTTCCCCTCCAAAAAACTCCATCCCATCCCCCTCTAATTCCTCCTACTTCTATGAGGTTGCTCTCCCCAAGGACCCATATACTCCCTCCTCACTTCCCTAACATTGCCACACTTGGGGCATAGAACCTTCAGAGGACAAAGGCCCTTCTGCTTTTCTTTAGGGGGTGGCAGTGTTTCCCTGTACAGCACTGGCTGTCCTTGAACTCACTCTGTAGACCAGGCTAGCCTCGAACTCAGAAATTCCCCTGCATCTGCCTCCAAAGTGCTGGGATTAAAGGCATGTGCTATCACTGCCTGGGGTTTTTGGTTTTGTTTTTTGTTTTGTTTTGTGTGTGTGTGTGTGTGTGTGTGTGTGTGTGTGTGTTTAATCAGGTAATCTTTTTGTACAAAAGCAGATGGAGCCATGGCTCCCTTCCATGTGTAGTCTCTGGTTGGGGATTTTGTCCCTGGGAGCTCTGCAGGGTCTGGTTCACCGATATTGTTGTTTTGCCTATGCAGTTGCAAATTTCTTCAGCTCCTTGGATCTTTTCTCTAACTCCATCATTGGGGTCCCTGTGTTCAGTCCAATGGTTCCCTGATAGCAACAGCATCTGTATTTGTCAGGCTCTGGCAGATCCTCTCAGGAGACAGCTATATCAGGCTCCTGTCAGCAAGCACTTCCTGGCATCCACTATAGTGTCTGGGTTTGGTGACTGCATATGGTATGGATTCCCATGTAGGGCAGTTTCTGGATGGCCTATCCTATAGTCTTTGATTAACTCTTTGTCCCTTTATTTCCTTTGGTTTTTTTTTCCCCAAAACCTCTTTTGAAGAAAAGTTTATTTAAATCCATTAGCTACTTTTTTTTATTTCATATATTTATTTACAATTCAAATGATTTCCCCTTTTCTGGCCTCCCACTCCTAAAAGTCCCATAAGCCATCTTCCCTCCCCCTGATCTCCCATCCACACCTTCCCACTTCCCTGTTCTGATTCTGCCTATATTGCTACACTGAGTCTTTCCAGAACCAGTCCACTCCTCCTTTCTTCTTGTACATCATTTGATGTGTGGATTATGTTTTGGGTATTTCAATTTTCTAGGCTTATATCCACTTATTAGTGAGTGCATACCATGATTAATCTTTTGAGACTGGGTTACCTCACTTAGTATGATGTTCTCCAGCTCCATTCATTTGTCTAACAATTTCATGAATTCATTGTTTCTAATGGCTGAATAGTACTCCATTGTGTATATATACCACATTTTTTTATATCCATTCTTCCGTTGAGGGATACCTGGGTTCTTTCCAGGTTCTGGCTACTATAAATAGGGCTGCTATGAACAAAGTGAAACAAAAATCCTTATTACCTGCTGGGGAATCCTCTGGGTATATGCCCAGGAGTAGTATAGCAGGATCCTCCGGAAGTGACATGTCCAGTTTCCTGAGGAACCGCCAGACTGATTTCCAGATTGGTTTTACCAATTTGCAACCACACCAGCAGTGGAGGAGTGTTCCTCTTTCTCCACATCCTTGCCAACACCTGCTGTCTCCTGAGTTTTTAATCTTAGCCACTCTGACTGGGATAAGGAGAGCGGAGGGGAATAAAGCCTGGACTGTTAAAATAAAGATTAAATAATAATAATGATCATAATCATGAAAACTGATCAACAGAGACATTCAACCTCTGCAACTGAACAAGTAGTAGATTCTTACTCTAGTAGACCACATGAAACCATTGTTGTTTTAGGGTTAGCACAACCTATAAGCCATTATAACAAATCATTGCCTTTATAAATATATAGAAAGACTCATTGTATAAGTTCTGCTTCTAGCCAGGTGGTGATGGTGCACACCTGTAATCCCTACACTCTAGGAGGAAGAATCAGGCCAATTTCTGAGTTCAAGGCCAGCCTGCTCTGCAGAGTAAGTTCCAGGATAGCCAGGCCTATACAGAGAAACCCTGTCTCAAAAAAAAAAAAAAAAAAAAAAAAAAAAAAAAAAAAAAAAAAAAAAAAGTTCTGCTCCTCTAGAGAATGCTGACAAATACAGAAGGTAAAGCAAAGAAAGAGATCATTAGCAAGTATACTTGGGAAAACTGGAATACTGAAGTATTGCAGCCATCTGATGGAAATCATTAGAAATGAAAGTATTATGTGCTGGGGTATACTCTACTTTTAATGTTTCTAGGGAGCTGAAACCACATATTTCTGAGGTCAAGGTTGTGATGTGTACTCTTGGTTGCCACTTGAAAATATCTAGATAAAACAAATATCAACACAGGAGGACACATCTCTGAGATATTTTCTGATTGAATTTTGTTAATGACTTCTAGGCAAGAAAGGAGGGTGGAAAACATACACCCTTAATCCAGATCCTTAGCCGGGATGACACACCTTTAATCCTGTACACGCCTTCTGCTGGACAGTGGAAGACATATACCCTTAATCCAGATCCTAAGCCAGGATGACACACCTTTAATCCTGGACACGCCTTCTGCTGGAGGTGTGTATAAGGACATGGAAGCGTGAAGATTTACCCATTTTTCAGCTTCTCCTCAACTTGTTCACACATCCATCCCTACACTGGCATTGGAGCCAAATGCTTCCAGTTTGCAGCCTATAAAGAACATCTGAGACTCTCTAGTGGGACTGCAAAACTAAAAGACTCTTAAAGTTTTTATCTTCAGGTAACCATTGCTGGATTAGTAGTACTGTACTCTGTAAGTACTTCCAAAAATTCCCTTTATGACATGTATATATAGATGCATTCCATAACTTGTTTTTTATTGGACATTTTATTTATTTACGTTTCAAATGTTATGCCTTTCCTGTTTCCCTTCCAAAAAACTCCATCCCTTCCCCCTCTATTTCCCCCTCCTTCTATGAGGTTGCTCTCCCCAAGGACCCAATACTCCTTCCTCACTCCCGTAACATTGCCACACTTGGGGCATAGAACCTTCAGAGGATAAAGACCCTTCTGCTTTTCTTTGGGGGGGGGCAGTGTTTCATCTTATAGCACTGGCTGTCCTGGAATTCACTCTGTAGACCAGGCTAGCCTTGAACTCACAAATCCACCTGCATCTGCCTCCAAAGTGCTGGGATTAAAGGCCTGTGCTGTCATTGCCTGGGGGTTTTTGTTTTTGTATTTTGTTTTGTTTTGTGTGTGTGTATTTGTTTGTTTGTTTGTTTAATCAGGCAATCTTTTGGTACAAAAGCAGATGGAGTCATGGCTCGCTTCCATGTGTAGTCTCTGGTTGGGGCTTTGGTCCCTGGGAGCTCTGCAGGGTCTGGTTCATTGATATTGTTGTTTTGCCTATGCAGTTGCAAACTTCTTTGGCTCCTTGGATCTTTTCTCTAACTCCATCATTGGGGTCCCTGTGTTCATTCCAATGGTTCCCTGCTAGCAATAGCATCTGTATTTGTCAGGCTCTGGCAGATCCTCTCAGGAGACAGCTAGATCAAGCTCCTGTCAGCAAGCACTTTCTTGGCATCCACTATAGTGTCTGGATTTGGTGACTGCATATGGTATGGATTCCCAGGTAGCGCAGTTTCTGGATGGCCTTTCCTGTGGTCTTTGATTAACACTTTGTCCCTTTATTTCCTTTTTTTTCCCCAAGACCTCTTTTGGAGAAAAGTTTATTTAAATCCATTAGCTACTTTTTTTTTAATTTGATATATTTAATTACAATTCAAATGATTGCCCCTTTTTTGGCCTCCCACTTCCAAAAGTCCCATAAGCCATCTTCCTTCCCCCTCATCTCCCATCCACCCCTTTCCAATTCCCTGTTCTGGTTCTGCCCTATACAGCTACACTGAGTCTTTCCAGAACTAGTCCACTCCTCCATTCTTCTTGTACATCATTTGACTTGTGGATTATGTTTTGGGTATTTCAATTTTCTAGGCTAATATCCACTTATTTGTGAGTGCATACCATTATTAATCTTTTGAGACTGGGTTACCTCACTTAGCATGATGTTCTCCAGCTCCATTTATTTGTTTAAGAATTTCATGAATTCATTGTTTCTAATGGCTGAATAGTACTCCATTGTGTATATATACCACACTTTTTTATATCCATTCTTCTGCTGAGGGATACCTGGGTTCTTTCCAGGTTCTGGCTACTATAAATAGGGCTGCTATGAACAAAGTGGAACAAGAATCCTTATTACCTGCTGGGGAATCCTCTGGGTATATGCCCAGGAGTAGAATAGCAGGATCCTCTGGAAGTGACATGTCCAGTTTCCTGAGGAACCGCCAGACTGATTTCCAGACTGGTTTTATGAATTTGCAACCACACCAGCAGTGGAGGAGTATTCCTCATTCTCCACATCCTTGCCAACACCTGCTGTCTCCTGAGTTTTTAATCTTAGCCACTCTGACTGGGGTAAGGTGAAATCTCAGGGTTGTTTTGATTTGCATTGGAGAGGAACAATTTTTGGGTTTAAATTTTGTTGATAGGTAAGTTCCCCATCTCTCAATAGGAGGTTGTGCTTGACCTCTGGTTATGGGTTCTATAGTTTCTTACTATACTTTTTTTCGGTGTTTCAGTTAATAGTATCCCCATTGGGTCCTGGGAGCCCCTCAATTCCCTGGCTTCTGAGATTTTCTGGTGGCTCCTGCATGCTTTCCATCCTCCATTGATATACACTCTCTTCAAATTCTGAAGATCTATACGTCTACTGTCTCTTCCCATACCTGATGCTGCCCCACTTTATATCCCTTCTACTTTCTCTCTTTCTCCTTAGATCCCTAACATGTTCTACCTCCCTTGATTATTTTATTCTCCCTTTTAAGAAAGACTGAATTATTCACGCTTTGGTCTTCCTTCTATTAAAGCTTCAAAAGACCTGGGAATTCAATCTTGAGAATGCTAACCACTTTGCCTAATTCTCAATTTATGAGAGACTACATACCATTTTTGTCCTTTTGTGATTGGTTTACCTAACTCAGGATAATATTTTCTAGTTCCATCCACTTCCCTGAGAATTTCCTTGAGTCATTGTTGAGTACAACCCCATGGTGTCAATGTATGACATTCACTGTATCCATTTCTTTGTTGAGGGATATCTGGATTGTTTCCAGCTTGCAGCTATTAAAAATAATGCTGCAATTAACATAGTGGATCATATATCCTTGTTATATATTGGGGCATCTTTTGGGTATATGCCCAGGAGTTGTATAGCTGGGTCCTCAGGTAGTACTATTTCCAATTTTTTGAGGAACTGCCAGACAGATTTCCAGGTTTGTTGTACCATCTTGTGATCCCAACAGCAATGGAGGAGTGATTCTCTTTCTCCAAGTCCTTTTCAGCATCTGCTATCACTTTAGCTTTGATCTTAGCCATTCTGATTGGTAAGAGGTGGAGTCTCAGGGTTGTTTTGATTTGCATTTCACTGATGACTAAGGATATTGAACATTTCCTTAGGTGATTCTTGGCCATTTGAGATTCCTCAGTTAAAAATTCTGTTACTCTCTGTAACCCATTTTTAATAGGGTTATTTTGTTCTCTGTGTTCTAATTTATTTATTGAATATATACTATATATAGTATATTGAATAGATAGAGAGAGACTGGGCAGGCATGACTTATCCTTGATTATGCTGAAATTGCTTCAATTTTCTCGCCGTTTAGTTTGATCTTGGCTACTGGTTTGCTTTTACTAGGTTTAGGTGTGAGCCTCTTTCTAGAGCTCAAGAGTTGTTTTGATTCTTCAGATTTATCTTTGAGAAAGACCAGGGTAAATCCTACCACCTACTATGTCACTACTTAGGGCATGAAGAAAAGCCCAGTTTTGTCCTGCTTAGACTTATGAAAAAGATTTCAAGGAAACTTTCTACATTTTGCCACATGTTTCAGTCAATATTTGGATGATTTTATTCTCTTCCCATAATTTTTATTATTATTTAATAATCATAAACAAAAATATAGAATTTTTTATTCATAAATTTATAAATTTAAAAAATATAAAATATTTTAAAACTGAGGGATGTTGAATGGTATCAAGTAGAGAGTAGCCTGCAGCTATGTTATATGATAATGTTAAGAAATAGAGACCTGAGCCAGTTTTCAGGCAAATATTTTCCATCTCTGTAAGTTAGAGACAAAAGAATTCTCATTTTGAGACTTTTTTAAAAAGTAAAAGACTTTTAAAAAAACAAGTTGCCTTGTAACATCTTGGAATCTTCTTGGTGGGAGGAGGTCCCAAGTTTCCTGGGAGAGGGCTGGATGTTGAGCAGAACACCTAATAAGTGTTTTAATCAGTGATGCTTTTGTAAAGATACCATCACAAAACACCAGAGGATACTTTTTGGAGCATTTTCTAATTGGTGAAAAGGTGAAAGATTGTGCTAGCAGTTGCCAAGTTTTAATTTCATGTATTACAAGTTTCTGAATTAATTTCAAGAGTATACCTATCCATCCAAACTTTACACTTATTTTTTTAAACTACATGTTGTGACAAATCATATTGATGGTTATGATGGTGATAATTATGATGATGATATGATTTTTATTTTTTCTTTCACTTTTTCTTTCTCTCCTTTCTTTGTTTCTTTGTTTCTTTCTTTATTAAATATTTGATTTCATCACTCCATTTTTTAAATTTAAAATTAGATTTTTCTCTCATTTTGTCCATCCTTAGACCAGGTTCCATAAGCTGTGTGGATATAATCCTAGACAATGTGGTCCTATTGTCAGTATGCTGACAGTGAACCTGTCTCTTTGCATTAGTCTATATTATTTGAGTAACTTGATGGGACCCCAGAGAAGAAGAATACTAGAGAATGCAGCAGATTCCTTCCCCAGGGAGACTTGCCTGGATTCAAAATTGGCCACACCAGGTCATGTATTGAGATTCCCATTATTGAGATTACCCTCATATGCACTATAACTCTCCATTGCAAGAGGTTTCAACAACACCATACACTTTTATATTCATTTACAATCTTCATCCAAAACAACCCTCACATGAATTCTACTACTCCTTTACAAACCCACCACAATTCCTCCCAAAAATCCTATACTACATTCTCTTCCAAGATGGATGAGTACAATATTGTAGGTGCGCATTGGCCATTAAGTAAATGGTAGTAGGCAAGCTAACACCCAAGAACCTAAGAGACTGGTGAGCTGGGAGCACCTTCTGAGTTCTAAGAGCCTGGGATGAAATGTTTAAACAAGCTCTCTAGATATGAGGCCCTACCCACTGAAAGGTATGGCCTACCAAATCATAGAATTGTAACTTCTGACCACCTCAGGATGAGCTTTACACAAGGAGACCCCAGAGCAATAGAGTTGAATTTTACTTGACCATTCCACATTCATCCGAACCAAAGAACGTGTGAAGCCCTGGCATCCAGCACACATTTTCTGTCTTCTTTCTACCATGTAACTTCTGTCTGTCCAAGGAATGTGTGTATTCTCAAGGACTTTAAGCTCTCACAGTGGGATATCTAGTTCAGCCCAGTGTTCTCCTTTTCCCAACAGTGTAAGAACATGGAGAGTTCCTACACCTTCTGTGAAGACTATATGGAGATGGCAGAAAACACAGTTGCTTCCCAGCCAGGATCCTGGAATACCCAGCCTTCCCCTGTGGGGTCCAGCCAGCTTATTTCAGGTCAGAGCTCAGATATCCCTACCTGGAAACAAACAGTGATGGCATCAACATCCTGTAGCAACCAAGATGCAGCCTGTACTCTGAGTTCAACAGCACACCTGGGAGAATCCAATGATTTCCAGTTTGGAGAGCCAAGTGAGACCTCTTTTTGGTACCAGCAAGTTGTGTCTGCTGAGCAGAAAATCTCCCCTGCAGGCCCTCAGCACATGCAGCTCAACAGCACCCCGAAGACATGCCTCTCTCATTCCAAGAAGGGAGCAGTACTTGACACCATGGATACTCTCTACAATGAAGGCTACTGGAAGAGGACACTGAACTCTGACAAGACCCTCTTGTTCACAAATACAGACATGTGTTTGAATCCCAGGATTAACTTTGGTAATCATCAAAAGGTGCTTTCTGGAAGTCATGCAGCCCAGGACCCAAATGTAGATCACTCCCTTGCTTCTAAACATGACCAGATTTTCAGTGGTGAACATGAGATGCCTTTCCATGGTAACCAGACCAGCTACAATCAGATGACACCAAGGAATGGAGGGCATCTGACTCTCTATGGGAATCAGATGACATCACCCAGTTATACACAGGCCCCTTATCCTAATCAAATCATAACATCCTTTTCTGAACAGAATTGTTTTGGGAATCACCAGGAGAGCCCAGTAGCTGACAATGAATACTATGGAAATCAGATGATACTGCCAAATGGAAACCAGGTTTTCTCTGAGCCTCAGATGAGAATTAACTGTGACCAAACAAATGACCAAATAAAATCCTTCAGTGTTCAGAATGTCTTCAAAGATCAGGAGAATCTCCTCAGTTGTGAGCACTCCTTCTCTGGGTATCAGACATCAGGGTACAGATGTGACCAGGATTTGATTGTGAATCACCAGGTATCAATTTCATTTGCGGGCCAGCCTTTCTATGAGTTTCAGAAAGAGACTTCCAGTTTTGACACCACTTTTCATGGGTCTAAGAGGACAACATCCAGTCCAGAAGAGAACCTGGCTAGCCATTCAGAGACAAGTCCCAGTTCTGAAGAGATATTCTATTTGGGTCAGATAAAGACCTCTTTTGATGAAAATGTCTGCCCAAGTCAGAATGGAACACCCAATCTGGAAGGAAGCCTTGATTGGCAGGTGACTTCACTTAGTCCCAAGCCTCATATGTGGATGAAAACTCTTATCCTTCACGTTCCCCTTTGGTCAAAAGACAACCTCAGGAAAATTCTTCAGCTTCCAGTTTGGTCCAGTTACAACGTCCAGAGATGAAGTCAGACACCAAGACCAAGATCCCTGTGTCCCAGAAGAACCCTCCTCCTTTGAAGATCTTCGCCTGTACCTACAAGGATTGCCAGAAATCATACAAAAAGTCTCACCACCTCAAAAACCACATGAAGAAACACACAGGTCAGAAGGATTATGCCTGTGTAGAGCCTGGATGCAAATGGAAATTCTTCCGCTCAGGAGATCTCAAGAGACACAAGCAAAAGCACAGTGGGGAGAGGCCCTACCCCTGTGACGTGTGCAACAAAAGCTATTCCAGACCGTATTATCTCAAAAAGCATCAGAGGAGCCATCTTCAAACATCACCCATCACTGCAACCTGAATTCCCACTCCCCTCCCCATACCATATCATATTACACTAACATATTTCTTCCTTCTTCTCAGTCACCATACCTGACCACTAATCAAGTACTTTGGGGATAATAGTGGGCCCCAGCAATGGACTCACTCAAATATTCCCAACAGATTTTTTTTCAAGGAAAGCAGAGATGTAATGACAAAACTGTAGCTAGCCTGAATCAAAATTGTATACACTGAAATTTTATTATCAAGTTAAACATAAAATTATAAATACTTTAAAAAGTAAGAAACTTTTCATTGTCTCAGTTCACATTCCTGAATTTGAAATCAAATGCCATGTTTATAATAGGAAGACATAATAACTTCAGTGTGTTCAAAAAATATTTGCTTGAAAATCACTAAAAGTGATAAACATGCTACCTCCAACTCAAATATTCACAAAACACATGTGAGACAAAGGAAGTGGAAAATCTCAATATTATGAAAATCCAACAGTCCAATTGAACTAGATGTGGAGATATTTCACTGAAGAAATTTAGGTGAAATCAGACAAGTGAAGAAGAGTCATTGTGCTTGCCCAATGCAAAATCTCAAAACCACACTCATGTATCATCATATACAATGGCAAATACAAAAACAAAACAAACAAACAACTTTCCTCCACCCAACTTGAAAATCCTAAAGATAGACTATATTCTGGGTAATGCTCCATTTTACACATTCCAGAGGACAAAACAACAAACCAGAAATTGACTCCATCAGATAGAGCAGTGGCAGGGCCTGTGAGATTTTTTGGTTTGTTTTTTTTTTTTTTTTTGTATTTATTGTTTAAATTTTTATTAGATATTTACTTTATTTACATTTCAAATGTTATCCCCTTTCCACTTTTTCCCTCTTTTTCCCTCACTTTTCCACATGTGCAAGGACTTTTCCTCTCATTGACACCTGACCACCCCATCCTCTGCTACATATGCAACTGGGGTCATGGGTCCCTCCATGTGTACTCAGTGGTTGGTGGCTAAATCCCTAGGAGCTCTGGGAGTCCTGATTTGTTCATGTTGTTGTTCCTCCTATGGGGCTGTAAACCCCATCAGCTCCTAGGGTCCTTTCTCTAGTTCCTCCATTGGGAAGCCTGTGCTCAGTTCAATGGTAGGCTAAGAGCATTCACACTGTATTTGGCAGGAACTGGCAGAACCCCTCAGAAGACAACTATATCAGACTCCTGTCAGCTAGAACTTCTTGGCATCCACAATAGTGTCTGGGTTTGGTAATTGTATATTAAATGGATCCCCAGGTATGGCAGTCTCTGGATGGTTTTCCTTCAATCTGCTACACACTGTCTCTGTATTTCCTCCCATAGGTATTTTGTACCCCTTTTAAGAAGGACCAAAGTGTCCACACTTTGGTTTTCCTTCTTCTTGAACTTTATGTGGTCTCTATTATATCTTGGGTATTCCTGCCTTCTGGGGCAATATTCACTTATCAGTGAGCATACCATATGTGTTCTTTAGTGATTGACTGGTTTAAGTCACTCAGAATGTTATTTTCTAGCTCCATCAGTTTGCCTAAGAATTTCATGAAGACATTGATTTAATAGCTAAGTAGTACTCCATTGTTTAAAGATACCACATTTTCTGTATCCATTCCTCTCTTGAGGGATATCCTGGCCCTTTCCTGCTTCTGTCTGTTATAAGTAAACCTGCTATGAAACAAGTGGAGCATGTGTCCTTATTACATGTTGGAGCAACTTCTGGGTATATGCCCAGGAGTGTTATATCTGGGTCCTCAGGTACTACTATGTCCGATTTTCAGAGGAACTGCCAAACTGATAAATAAATAAATGGAAATCTAACTACTGAGAAAAAGTAAGCAACTTAAATTTCATTTAGACACACTAAAAGAGGTCAATCTGTTTTCTTCAGTGGAGTCACACCAGACAGATCAAGCACTACAGGGAAGGCCTCATGTTCAGAAGAAGGTGACTTACCAAAAATGGGTTACATGTTGTTTTGCATGTGAGCTTTTTTTTTTTTTTTAAATTACAGGTTAGTTTTCTTTGTTTTTTTTTTTTTTTTTTTTTTTTTGATTTTTTTGGTGTGTGTGTCCATTAATTTTTTTATTTTTTCTTTGGAGAAGGAACTTAAAAGTTGGGTGGGTAGGAACAGGAATAGAATCTGGAAGGAGTTAGAGGAGGAAAAGAATATCTTAAAAATATATTTAGATTTAAAAATGTTTTAAATTATGAAGTATATTATGAAAATTTAAATATGTGTAGTTCAATGTATTTTAATTATAAGGAAATTAATAAAAATGCTGTTATTTAGGTAGACTATCATGTCATCTGCAAATAATGATAGTTTGACTTCTTCCTTTCCAATTTGTATCCCTTTGACCTCCTTATGTTGTCGAATTGCCTGAGCAGTACCTCAAGTACAATATTGAAAAGATAAGGAGAGAGGGGGAAGCCTTGTCTAGTCCCTGATTTTAGTGGGATTGCTTCAAGTTTCTCTCCATTTAGTTTGATGCTGGCTACCGGTTTGCTGTATATTGCTTTTACTATGTTTAGGTATGGGCCTTGAATTCCCGTTCTTTCCAAGACTTTAAGCATGAAAGGATGCTGAATTTTGTCAAATGCTTTTTCAGCATCCAATGAAATGACCATGTTGTTTTTTTCTTTGAGTTTGTTTATGTAGTGGATTGCATTGATGGATTTCCGTATATTAAACCAACCCTGCATTCCCGGGATAAAGCCTACTTGATCATGGTGGATGATCGTTTTGATGTGTTCTTGGATTCGGTTGGCAAGAATTTTATTGAGTATTTTTGCATCGATGTTCATAAGGGAAATAGGTCTGAAGTTCTCTTTCTTTGTTGGATCTTTGTGTGGCTTTGGTATCAGCGTAATTGTGGCTTCGTAGAAGGAATTGGGTAGTGTGCCTTCTGTTTCTATTTTGTGGAATAGTTTGAAGAGTATTGGTGTTAACTCTTCTTTGAAGGTCTGATAGAATTCTGCATTGAAACCATCTGGTCCTGTGCTTTTTTTGGTTGGAAGACTTTCTATGACTCCTTCTATTTCTTTAGGCGTTATGGGACTGTTTAGATGATCTATTTGGTCCTGATTTAATTTTGGTATTTGGTATCTGTCAAGGAAATTGTCCATTTCCTCCAGATTCTCCAGTTGTTTTGAGTACAGGCTATTGTAGTAGGATCTGATGATTTTTTGGATTTCCTCAGTTTCCGTTGTTATATCTCCCTTTTCATTTCTAAGTTTGTTAATTTGGATACTTTCTCTGTGCCCTTTGGACAGTCTGGCTAAGGGTTTATCTATCTTGTTGATTTTCTCAAAGAACCAGCTCCTGGATTCGTTAATTCTTTGTACGGTTCGCTTTGTTTCCAATTGATTGACTTCAGCCCTGAGTTTGATGATTTCCTGCCTTCTACTCCTCCTGGGTGAATTGGTTTCTTTTTGTTCCAGGACTTTCAGGTGTGTCATTAAGCTGCTAGTGTATGCTCTCTCCATTTTCTTTTTGGAGGCACTCAGTGCTATGAGTTTACCTCTTAGCACTGCTTTCATTGTGTCCCAAAGATTTGGGTACCCAATAAACTCCACTAGAGAACTCCTACAGTTGATAAACAACTTCAGCAAAGTGGCAGGTTATAAAATCAACTCAAGCAAATCAGTGGCCTTCCTATACTCAAAGGATAAGCAGGCTGAGAAGGAAATTAAGGAAATGACCCCCTTCGCAATAGCCACAAACAGTATAAAATATCTTGGGGTGACTCTTACCAAACATGTGAAAGATATTTACGGCAAGAACTTCAAGACTCTGAAGAAGGAAATGGAAGAAGACCTCAAAAAATGGGAAAACCTCCCATGCTCATGGATCGCCAGAATCAATATAGTTAAAATGGCCATTTTTCCAAAAGCAATATACAGATTCAATGCAATACCCATCAAAATCCCAACTCAATTCTTCACAGAGTTAGAAAAAGCAATTAACAAATTCATCTGGAATAACAAAAAACCCAGGATAGCTAAAACTATTCTCAGCAACAAAAGAAATTCTGGGGGAATCAGTATCCCTGACCTCAAGCAATACTACAGAGCAATAGTGTTAAAAACTGCATGGTATTGGTACAGTGACAGGCAGGCAGATCAATGGAACAGGATTGAAGATCCAGAAATGAACCTACACACCTATGGCTACTTGATCCTCGACAAAGGGGCTGAAAACATCCAATGGAAAAAACTTAGCCTTTTCAACAAATGGTGCTGGTTCAACTGGAGGTCAGCATGCAGACGAATGCGAATTGATGCATCTTTATCGCCTTGTACTAAGCTCAAATCCAAATGGATCAAGGACCTCCACATAAAGCCAGACACTCTGAAGCTAATAGAAAAGAGACTGGGGAAGACCCTTGAGGACATTGGTACAGGGAGAAAGTTTCTGAACAGAACACCAATAGCATATGCTCTAAGATCAAGAATTCACAAATGGGACCTCATAAAATTACAAAGTTTCTGTATGGCAAAGGACACCATCAAAAGGACAAATCGGCAACCAACAAATTGGGAAAAGATCTTCACCAATCCTACATCAGATAGAGGGCTAATATCCAATATATATAAAGAACTTAAGAAGTTAGACTCCAGAAAACCAAACAACCCTATTAAAAATGAGCTACAGAGTTAAACAGGGAATTCTCACCTGAAGAACTTTGGATGGCAGAGAAGCATCTTAAAAAATGCTCAACTTCATTAGTCATTAGGGAAATGCAAATCAAAACAACCCTGAGATTTCACCTTACACCAGTCAGAATGGCTAAGATTAAAAATTCAGGAGACAGCAGGTGTTGGAGAGGATGTGGAGAAAGAGGAACACTCCTCCACTGCTGGTGGGGTTGCAAATTGGTACAACCACTCTGGAAATCAGTCTGGCGGTTCCTCCGAAAACTGGGCACCTCACTTCCAGAAGATCCTGCTATACCACTCCTGGGCATATACCCAGAGGATTCCCCACCATGTAATAAGGATACATGCTCTACTATGTTCATAGCAGCCCTATTTATAATTGCCAGATGCTGGAAAGAACCCAGGTATCCCTCAACAGAAGAGTGGATGCAAAAAATGTGGTATATCTACACAATGGAGTACTATTCAGCCATTAGAAACAATGAATTCATGAAATTCTTAGGCAAATGGATGGAGCTAGAAAACATCATACTAAGTGAGGTAACCCAGACTCAAAAGGTGACTCATGGTATGCACTCACTAATAAGTGGATATTAACCTAGAAAACTGGAATACCCCAAACATAATCCATACATCAAATGAGGTACAAGAAGAAAGGAGGAGTGGCCCCTTGTTCTAGAAAGACTCAGTGAAGAAGTATAGTGCAAAACCAGAACGGGGAAGTGGGAAGGGGTGGGTGGGAGGACAGGGGGAGAAAAGTGGGCTTATGGGACTTTCGGGGAGTGGGGGGCTAGAAAAGGGGAAATCATTTGAAATGTAAATAAAAAATATATCGAATAAAAAAAAGAGGAAAAAAGTGCTGTTATATCTGTGATGAGTTTTCTTAATATTTATTTTTATTTAATAACTTATTTATTAAATTTCTCTATTAAAAATAAATAAAATATTTTCCTAAATTCATTGAAGTTAAAGAATTACATGAAATTCTGACAGTACAATAGTATGAATGATTGTCAAATTATATATGAAAAAAGATTGTAATTATTTATTAGTAATAGTAGATGGAAAACACCATATAGTCTTTAAGCAATTAATGAAAAAACAGGCAACAACAACAATAACAGAACATGCAAAGCCATTGAGATAAAAGATATTAGTGTCCTGTCCAGAACTGCCAGGCTAACAGAATAGGTTTGATGGGAAGAAGTGATTCCAACAATGCAGCTACAGAGACTTGATGTCACAGAGAGGAATTTGGTCTTGTAATGATATCAACAACATTTTTTCCTCCACTGGATATTTTCTTTATTTACATTTCAAATGTCATCCCCTTTGCAGGTCTCCTCTCTGGAACCCCTATCCCATCCCTCCTCCTCCTGCATCTCCACCACCCACACACCCACTACTGCCTTTCTGCCCTGGCCTTCCCCTATATTAGGGCATGAAATCTCTCAGGCACAAGGGCTGTTTCTTCCACTTATGTCCAACAAGGCCATCTTCTGCCACTTATGTGGGCAGAGCCATGGGATCCTCCATGTGTACTCTTTGGTTGGGTGTCCAGTCCTGAGGAGCTCCTAGATATCAAAACTCTTAAGTCTGTTAAATATAAAGTTTCAAATCTTAGCTAGAGTAATAAAGCAAGAAAAAGAGATACAGGGAATACAATAAGAGGGAAGAAGTCAAATAATATCTATTTGCAGGTAACATAAACTTATACCCCCCCAAAAAAGGAAAAAAAAAAAAAAAAGAAGACAGTAAACACCTGAGAAGAAAACTCTTAAACCTAGGGAGAGAGAGATGGTTCACTGGTTATGAGAATTTGCTGCTCTTGCAGAAGAATAGAGTTTGTTCCTAGAATGCATAGGATGTCTCATTATCCCCTGTCTCTACCGTTCAAGGCAATCCAAAGCCCTCTTCTAGCTTTCTTGGGCATTGAATGCATGTAGTATACACACATTAACACAGACAAATCACTCTTGTATGTAAAAAAAAACAGTAAATGATGAAATATTCATTTTCTAAAACATATAAAAGTAACACACAGGTCAAACAGGGTATATATATATATATATATATATGTATATATATACATACACACACACACACACACACAAACATACACACACATATGTCTGTATGTAGCAACACTTAATGTAATAAAAGAGGACATAAATTCGAAAGAGATAAAATATATATGAGAGAGATTTGAGGAAGGAAAGAAAAAGGAGTAAGAAATGATGTACTGATGTTGTACATCAAAACAAAAACAAATACAAAAAAGAGAATATGTTACAGCTATTAAACACATTCTGCAAATTGTCAAGATAAAATTCAACACACACATACACATAAAACCAAAAAATAAAACCCCCACACAATAGTCTTCTTAGCGAATAACAAAACACATTGAAAATAAATCCTATTCACAATAGTCTTTAAAGAGTGGCAATAGGAACATTTCTGGGTTAAAAACATTGAGATGCCTGTGTGACCCCGTCCTTCCACCAGGAGCCTTTCCTGTCCAAAGGAAGAACAGGGGGAAAGGAACAGGGATTGAAAGACTGGCCTTCCTGGGACTGCCCAAGCAGGGGATCCACCATGTCTGCAGATGACAAACCCAACACTCCTGCAGTCAAGACTCACCTGCTGACAGTAAACTAGTATGATAGATCCTTGGGAGGTCAGGTCAGCAACTGACCAATACAGATATGGATGCTTGGAGCCAACCATCATACTGAGCTCAGGGAACCTGGTGGTGGAGCTGACAGAACAGGAGGAGCAGAGGGAGATTACAACCCTGTTGGAAGAACAATATAGGCTTGCATAACTACCCAGTTCTCCCAGAGTCTAGACCATCTACTAGGGAATGAACTTGAAGGTATCGATGGCACCAGATACATGTATAGCAGAGCATGGACTTGCCTGACAGCAATGGGAGGAGAGGACCTTGGACCTGGGGAAGTTTAATGCCCCAGTGTATGGGTATACTGCAGCAGTAGGCTGGGAAGAATGTAGGTGGGTGTAAAATCACCTTCATAGAGGCAAAGGGGTGGGGGGTGGGGGTGGGACGGGAGATGTTGGATGGCAAGATTGTGGAGGGGTTACTGGGAAGTGGGATATCATGGAAGGGTGTTTAGTGAAAGGGTAACCAGCAAGTGTGATATCATTATCCAAATGCTTCCTAGAGGGAACTGGTATCCCAGGATTTCTGACACACAGGCTTGTGGGAGGGACAAGCCACAGGCAGAGAGAGAAAGACCAACTAACACCAGGGATAACTAGTTGGCAAGAGGCAAGTACAGGAACAGAACCCAAAGCTACTTGGCATATGCAAAGTATCAGAACCCATTTTTTTCCACCACAGTGATTCCAGGATACACCAACACATCATAAAAGCAAGACTCTTATTTAAAATCACATCTCATGATAATGATTCAGGACATTAAGCAGGACATAAATATCTCAGTCAAAGAAATACAGGACAACAGTACCTGAGCTGCAATTGTACCCAGGATCAGGCATAGCACTGGGGGATTAACAGAAAACACAGGCATGGGTCATTCTGTAAGAAGAATGCCAAAGCTTTAATGTGAGTCCAGCAATATGTATACTAGAGGCCAGGGAAGGGAACAGGAAAAATCAAGTATAGCCATAAGCCAGGCAGCTGGGAAGTCCATACAACACCAGGCAGGAGGGCAGGAATCAAGCTAAGCCATGGGATGTTTTGCTCTCAAGAAACCTATGCAAACAGCTCATCTGGGGGCATTGAGCCAAGCTCCCTGGTTCCCAACAACAGGAAAACCCAGTTAAACAGTTAGAAGCCCTTAAAGAGAAAACACAAAAAACCCTTAAAAAAATACATGAAAGCACAATCAAGCAGATGAAGGAATTTAGCAAAACCATATATGATCTCAAACATGAAATAGAAACAATAAAGAAATCTCAAAGAGAGCCCACCATGGAGATAGAATACCTAGGAACTAGATCAGGAGATAAAGATACAAGCATCATCAACAAAATACAAGAGATAGAAGAGAGAATCTCAGGTGCAGAACATAACATAGAAAACATTGTCACAAGAGTCAAAGAAAATGCAAAATCTAAAAAGCTCCTAAGCCAAAACATCTGGGAAATCTAGGACACAATAAAAAGAAAAAACCTAAAAATAATAGGTATAGAAGAAACTGAAGATTCCCAATTTAAAGGGCCAGTAAATATTTTCAACAAAATTATAGAAGAAAACTTTCCTAACATATAGAAATGGATGCCCATGAACATACAAGAAACCTACAGAACTCCAAAAAGACAGGACCAGAACAGAAATTCTTCATGTCACATAATACTCAAAACACAGAATGCAAGAAAGAATATTAAAAGCAGTAATGGAAAAAGATTAAGTAACATATAAAGGCAGAGCATTCAGAATTACACCAGACTTCTTGCTGGAGACTATAAAAGCCAGAAGATCCTGGGCAGATGTCATACAGAAACAAAGAAAATGCTAATGACAGCCCATGCTACTATACCCAGCAAAACTCTCAATTATCATAGCTGGAGAAATCAAGATGTTCCATGATAAAAATAAATTTAAGCAACATCTTTCCATAAATAAAGACCTACAAAAGATAGTAGATGGAAACCTTTAACAAAAGATAAGAAACTACATGCTAGAAAAATGCAAGAAAATAATCCTTTTTCAGCAAAGCCAAAATATAGCCACACAAACATAAACCTTCATCAACAAAAATAACAGGAAGCAACAATCAATAGTACTTAGTAAATATTTCTTAAGATCAATGGGTCAATTCCACAATAAACAGACATACACTAACAGACTGGATTCATAAACAGGACCCAGCATTTTGTTGCATACAGGAAAAGCATCTCAGTGTCAAAGAAAGTCACTACTTTAGAGTAAAGGACTGGAAAACAATCTTCCAAACATATGGTCCCAAGAAAGAAGCTGGAATAGCCATTCTCATGCTAAATAAAAACAACTTTCACCCAGGAGTTTTCAAAAAGGATGAGGAAAGACACTTTTCACTTAATTTTGAATATCTATGCACCAGATGCAAGGGTGACACATTCATAACAAAAATAATCTACTAAAGCTCAAAGTACACATTGCACTTCACACAATAATAGTGGGAGCCCCACTCTCATCAATGGACAGACCATGGAAACACAAATTAAACAGAGACACATTGAAGGTAACAGAAGTTATGGACCAAATGGATCTGACAGATATCTATAGGACATTTCATCCTAAAAGGAAAGAATAAAACTTCTTTCCAGCACCTCATAGTACCTTCTCCAAAATTGACCATATAATTGTTCCCAAAACAGTCCTCAAAAGATAGAAGATTGAACACATCTCATCAGATCACCATTGACTAAGGCTTGTCTTCAATAGCAAGAAAAACATCAGAAAGCCCACATACCCATGGAAGCTCAACAATGCCCTACTCGATAATAACTTGGTCATGGAAGAAATAAAGAAATTAAAGACTTTTTAGAATTTAATGAAAATAAAAGCACAACATTCCCAAATTTATGGGACACAATGAATGCAGTGCTAATAGGAAAACTCATAGTACTGAGTGCCTCCAAAAAGAAGCTGGAGAGCGCATACACTAGCAGCTGAACAGCACACCTGAAAGCTTTAAAACAGAAAGAACCTTATAAACCCAAGAGGAGTAGACGGCATGAAGTCATCAAACTTAGGGCTAACATCAATGAAGTTGAAACAAATAGAACTATAGAAAGAATGAACAAGACCAGGAATTGGCTCTTAGAGAAAATCAAAAAAAAAAATAGATAAACCCTTAGCCAGACTAACTAAAAGGCACAGAGACAGTATCCAAATTAACCAAATAAGAAATGAAGGAGGAGATAACAATAGAAACTGAGGAAATTCAAAATATCATCAGAACCTACAACAAAATCCCATATTCAACAAAATTAGAAAATCTGGATGAAATGAATACTTTTTTTAGACAGATTCCAGGTAACAAAGTTAAATCAGGATCAAACAAATCTTCAAAATAGGCCCATAATCCCTAAAGAAATATCAGCAGTCATTAAATTTTTTTTTTGTTTTTTTTTGTTTTTGGGTTTTTTTTGTTTAAAATTTGTTTTATTCGATATATTTTTTATTTACATTTCAAATGATTTCCTTTTTTCTAGCCCTCCCCACTCCCCAAAAGTCCCGTAAGGCCCCTTCTCTCCCCCTATCCTCCCACTCACCCCTTTCCACTTCCCCGTTCTGGTTTTGCTGAATACTGCTTCACTGAGTCTTTCCAGAACTAGGAGCCACTCTTCCTTTCTTCTTGTACCTCATTTGATGTGTAGATTATGTTTTTGGTATTCCAGTTTTCTAGGTTAATATCCACTTATTAGTGAGTGCATACCATGAGTCACCTTTTGAGTCTAGGTTACCTCACTTAGTATGATGTTCCCTAGTTCCATCCATTTGCCTAAGAATTTCATGAATTCATTGTTTCTAATGGCTGAATAGTACTCCATTGTGTAGACATACCTCATATTTGCATCCACTCTTCTGTTGAGGGATACCTGGGTTCTTTCCAGCATCTGGCAATTATAAATAGGGCTGCTATGAACATAGTAGAGCATGTATCCTTATTACATGGTGGGGAATCCTCTGGGTATATGCCCAGGAGTGGTATAGCAGGATCTTCTGGAAGTGAGGTGCCCAGTTTTCGGGGGAACCGCTAGACTGATTTCCAGAGTGGTTGCACCAATTTGCAACCCCACGAGTGTTCCTCCTTCTCCCCACCCTCTCCAACACCTGCTGTCTCCTGAATTTTTAATCTTAGCCATTCTGACTGGTGTAAGGTGAAATCTCAGGGTTGTTTTGATTTGCATTTCCCTAATGACTAATGAAGTTGAGCATTTTTTAAGATGCTTCTCTGCCATCCAAAGTTCTTCAGGTGAGAATTCCCTGTTTAACTCTGTACCTCATTTTTAATAGGGTTGTTTGGTTTTCTGGAGTCTAACTTCTTAAGTTCTTTATATATATTGGATATTAGCCCTCTATCTGATATAGGATTGGTGAAGATCTTTTCCCAATTTGTTGGTTGGCGATTTGTCCTTTTGATGGTGTCCTTTGCCATACAGAAACTTTGTAATTTTATGAGGTCCCATTTGTGAATTCTTGATCTTAGAGCATACGCTATTGGTGTTCTGTTCAGAAATTTTCTCCCAGTACCAATGTCCTCAAGGGTCTTTTCAGAAAAGAAAAGCTTCAGAGTGTCTGGCTTTATGTGGAGGTCCTTGATCCATTTGGATTTGAGCTTAGTACAGGAGACAAGGATGGATCAATTCGCATTCTTCTGCATGCTGACCTCCAGTTGAACCAGCACCATTTGTTGAAAAGGCTATCTTTTTTCCATTGCATGTTTTCAGCCTCTTTGTCGAGGATCAAGTGGCCATAGGTGTGTGGGTTCCTTTCTGGATCTTCAATCCTGATCCATTGATCCTCCTGCCTGTCACTGTACCAATACCATGCATTTTTTTTACACTATTGCTCTGTAGTATTGCTTGAGGTCAGGGATACTGATTCCCCCAGACTTTCTTTTGTTGTACAAATAGTTTTAGCTATCCTGGGTTTTTTGTTATTCCAGATGAATTTGAGAATTGCTCTTTCTAACTCTGTGAAGAATTGAGTTGGGATTTTGATGGGTATTGCATTGAATCTGTAGATTGCTTTGGCAAAATGGCCATTTTAACTATATTGTTTCTACCGATCCATGAGCATGGGAGGTTTTCCGATATTTTGAGGTCTTCTTCCATTTCTTTCTTCAGAGTCTTGAAGTTCTTGTCATACAGATCTTTCACATGTTTGGTAAGAGTCACCCCAAGATACTTTATACTGTTTGTGGCTATTGTGAAGGGGGTCATTTCCCTAATTTCTTTCTCAGCCTGCTTATTTGAGTATAGGAAGGCCACTGATTTGCTTGAGTTGATTTTATAACCTGCCATTTTGCTGAAGTTGTTTATCAGCTGTAGGAGTTCTCTAGTGGAGTTTTGTGGATCACTTAGGTAGACTATCATGTCATCTGCAAATAATGATAGGTTGACATCTTCCTTTCCAATTTGTATCCCTTTGACCTCCTTATGTTGTCGAATTGCCTGAGCTAGTACCTCAAGTACAATTTTGAAAAGAGAAGGAGAAAGGGGGCAGCCCTGTCTAGTTCCAGATTTTAGTGGGATCGCTTCAAGTTTCTCTCCATTTAGTTTGATGCTGGCTACCGGTTTGCTTATATAGCTTTTACTATGTTTAGATATGGGCCTTGAATTTCTGTTCTTTCCAAGACTTTAAGCATGAAAGGATGCTGAATTTTGTCAAATGCTTTTTCATCATCCAATGAAATTACCATGTGGTTTTTTTCTTTGAGTTTATTTATGTAGTGGATTGCATAGATGGATTTCCGTATATTAAACCAACCCTGCATTCCTGGGATAAAGCCTACCATGGTGGATGATCGTTTTGATGTGTTCTTGGATTCGGTTGGCAAGAATTTTATTGAGTATTTTTGCATCTATGTTCATAAGGGAAATTGGTCTGAAGTTCTTTCTTTGTTGGATCTTTGTGTGGTTTTGGTATCAGCGTAATTGTGGCTTCATAGAAGGAATTGGGTAGTGTTCCTTCTGTTTCTATTTTGTGGAATAATTTGAAGAGTATTGGTATTAACTCTTCTTTGAAGGACTGATAGAATTCTGCACTGAAACCATCTGGTCCTGTGCTTTTCTTGGTTGGAAGACTTTCTATCATTCCTTCTATTTCTTTAGGCATTATGGGACTGTTTAGATGATCTATTTGGTCCTGATTTAATTTTGGTATTTGGTATCTGTCAAGGAAATTGTCCATTTCCCCAGATTCTCCAGTTGTGTTGAGTACAGGCTCTTGTAGTAGGATCTGATGATTTTTTGGATTTCCTCAGTTTCCGTTGTTATATCTCCCTTTTCATTTCTAAGTTTGTTAATTTGGATACTTTCTCTGTGCCCTTTGGTCAGTCTGGCTAAGGGTTTATCTATCTTGTTGATTTTCTCAAAGAACCACCTCCTGGTTTTGTTGATTCTTTGTATGGTTCTCTTTGTTTCTACTTGATTGATTTCAGCCCTGAGTTTGATGATTTCCTGCCTTCTACTCCTCCTGGGTGAAATAGCTTCTTTTTGTTCCAGGGCTTTCAGGTGTGTCATTAAGCTGGTAATGTATGCTCTCTCCATTTTCTTTTTGGAGGCACTCAGTGCTATGAGTTTTCCTCTTAGCACTGCTTTCATTGTGTCCCATAGATTTGGGTATGTTGTGTGTTCATTTTCAAGGTGTTCTAAAAAGTCTTTAATTTCTTTCTTTATTTCTTCCTTGACCAAGGTATCATGAGTAGAATATTGTTCAATTTCCATGTGTATGTGGGTTTTCTGTTGTTTCTGTTGCTATTGAAGACCACATTTACTCCATAGTGATCTGATAGGAGGCATGGGATTAGTTCGATCTTCTTATATTTGTTGAGGTCTGTATTGTGACCAATTATATGGTCGATTTTGGAGAAGGTACCATGAGGTGCTGAGAAAAAGGTATATTCTTTTGCTTTAGGATAGAATGTTCTATATATATATAACATATATATATATATAACATATATATATATAACAGATATATATATATATATATATATATATATATATATATATATATATATATAACAGATATATATATGTTAAATCTAATTGGTCCAAAGCTTCAATTAGTTTCATTGTGTCCCTGTTTAGTTTCTGTTTTCCTGATCGGTCCATTGAGGAAAGTGCAGTGTTCAAGTCACCCACAATTATTGTGTTAGGTGCAATGTGTGCTTTGAGCTTTAATAATGTTTCCTTTACGAAAGAGGGTGCCCTTGCATTTGGAGCATAGATGTTCAGGATTGAGAGTTCTTATTGTTGTATTTTTCCTTTGACCAGCAAGAAGTGTCCCCCAGAGTCTCTTTTGATGATTTTGGGTTGAAAGTCAATTTTATCTGATATTAAAATGGCTACTACAGCTTGTTTCCTGAGACTATTTGCTTGTAAAATTGTCTTCCAGCCTTTTACTCTAAGGTAGTGTTTTTCTTTGACTGTTAGGTGTGTTTCCTGTAAGCAGCAAAATGTAGGGTCCTGTTTACGTATCCAGTCAGTTAGTCTATGTGTTTTTATTGGGGCATTGAGTCCATTGATGTTAAGAGATATTAAGGAATAGTGATTGTTACTTCCTGTCATTTTTGACGTTATTTTTTAAATTTGATTGGTTAACTTCTTTTGGGTTTGATGAAAGGTTACTATCTTGTTTTTCCAGGGTGATGTTTCCCTCCTTGTATTGGTGTTTTCCTCCTATTATCCTTTGTACGGCTGGGTTTGTTGATAGATATTGGGTAAACTTGGTTTTGTCATGGAATATCTTAGTTTCTCCATGTACGGTGATTGAGAGTTTTGCTGGATATAGTAGTTTTGGCTCGAATTTGTGTTCTCTTAGAGTCTGCATGAGATCAGCCCAGGATCTTCTAGCCTTCATAGTCTCAGGTGAAAAGTCTGCTGTGATTCTGATAGGTCTTCCTTTATATGTTACTTGGCCTTTTTCTCTTACTGCCTTTTTCTCTTACTGCCTTGTTTAGTACATTTGGTGTTTTGATTATTATGTGACGGGAAGTATTTCTGTTCTGGTCCAGTCTGTTTGGAGTTCTGTAGGCTTCTTGTATATTCATGGGCATCTCTCTCTTTAGGTTAGGGAAGTTTTCTTCCATAATTTTATTGAAGATATTTGCTGGCCCTTTAAGTTGTAAATCTTCACTCTCATCTATGCCTATAATCCTTAGGTTTGGTCTTCTCATTGTGTCCTGGATTTCCTGGATATTTTGGGTTACAAGCTTTTTGCTTTTTGCATTTTCTTTAATTGTTGAGTCCATGGTTTCTATGGTATCTTCAGCATCTGAGATTCTTTCTTCTATCTCTTGTATTCTGTTGTTAATATTTGCATCTATGTCCACTGATTTCTTCCCAAGGCTTTCTATCTCCAAAGTTGTCTCCCTTTGAGTTTTCTTAGTTGTTTCTTCTTCTGATTTTAGATCCTGGATGGTTTTGCTTAGCTCCTTCACTTGCTTGTTTGTGCTTTTCTGTAATTCTTTAAGAGATTTCTGTGTTTCCTCTTTCATGACTTCAGCCTGTTGACCAAAGTTCCCCTGTATTTCTTTAAGTGTTTTTTGTGTTTCCTCATTATTGGCTTTTGTATTCTCCTGGATTTCGTTCAATGATTTTTGTGTTTCCCTTGCACGGGCTTCTAACTTTTGATCCATTTTCTCCTGAATTTCTTTACGTATGTCCTTCATGTGTTCCTGTACCAGCATCATGACCAGTGATTTTAATACAAATCTTGTTTTACTGGTGTGATGGGATATCCAGGACATGCTGGTAAAGGAGAATTGGGTTCAGATGTTGCCATATTGCCTTGATTTCTGTTAGTGACGTTCCTGTGTTTGCCTTTTGCCATCTAGTTCTCACTGGTGTTAGTTGGTTTTGTCAATGCTGGACTCACCAGTGCAAACTGCCCTTTCCCAGGTAGCCTCTGGTGCACAGCTTACCTCCTGCACTGCCTTGAGACAGGGTGGTGTTGACCAGGCTGTTCAGAACCTGAAGCAGACACCTGAAGGCTCCTGCTGGGGCCCGCTGGATTCACTGGAGCACACCGACTTCTCCCCGCTGGCCGCCTGGAAGCCCCTCTTGCCTCTTTCAGGACCTGGAGATGTGGTGTTGCCGCCCAGGCTGATCTGGATCCGGAAGCAGAGAGGTTTGAGGGCTACCGCCAGAGGCCTCAGGACTCAAGACTAAGCTCTGTGCCACATGAAGGAGATGTGCTGTGAGCTCCCAGACTGCCTCTGGGTGCACATCAGGTCTCCCGCACTTCCTGGAGACCAAGTCACAGTCATTAAAATATATGAACCATAAAATAAGTCCAGGAACAGAAGGGTTTTGTGCAGAATTTTATCAGACCTTCAAAGAAGACCTAATACCAATACTCTTCAAACTATTCCACAAAAAGGAAACAGAAGGAGCATACCCATTTTATTCTATGAAGCCATAATTATGCTGATTATGCTTTCTTGGTGATGAAATTCTTTCTATATAATCATGAAATTAATACAATTTCCTTTCATAGAGGACTTCATAAAAGATATTTTTTTCTATTTCTATCATGTTTAATGTTCCAAATAGCTTATAAACTTCTTTGAGTGCATATTACCTTTAGTTTTTACTTTTAGAAGGTGTTTTATATATAAGAGAGATTTAACTACTAGAAATCATTTAGATGACTTTAAAAAATGTCAATACTGAGTTGTATATTTTAAAATAAATTTTATTAGTTTAATAAAATTAATAATTAAAAAGTGGAACTTCATGAAACAATACCCTCACACTACTAACAATCATCATGTGGGTGATTAGATGATCTACAGAATAGAATTAGCTCTTTAGCTGCTGTAATATATGACAGAGAGTCATTTTTATAGAAAGATAGAAAGAATGGTGTGGAGGAAATTTTAAACACCAAGAAAATAAAACAACTAATATTAGCACATAGAACTAAATACAGAGTTCTCAAAGAAGAAATAAAAGGCATAAGAAAAATAATTTCCTTTTTCACATATGTAGCCATTAGGGAAATCAATAATAAAGTTGTGTTCTAATTTTGCCTCATCCCATTCAGAATGTCCAAGTTGAAAAATGACAGCAATGGAAAGTGA
This sequence comes from Apodemus sylvaticus, assembly GCF_947179515.1. NCBI lineage: Eukaryota > Metazoa > Chordata > Mammalia > Rodentia > Muridae > Apodemus > Apodemus sylvaticus. The sequence goes on from NC_067474.1 coordinate 104,138,417, forward strand.
AACAGCCATTCTGGAAATCAGTAGGGAAATTCTACAAAAAACTAGAATTAGATATAGCATATGATTTTACTGTTGTCGAGCATATACCCAAAGTGATATATATCCCACTATCAAGATGTGTCTTAATCTTGTCCATAGCTGCTATATTCACAATATCCAGAAGATTGGGGAAAGCCTGGGTGTTCATTAAGGAACAAAATGATGAAAAATACTATATATTTGGACAATTGAATATTGTTCAGCTATTAAAAATTTAAAATTTGAAATCTGCAGGTAAATAGATGTTAATGGAAATATCCACTCTGGTTTTGGTAATGAAGACCTAGAAAAACAATGTTGAAATCTCTCTGTCATGTACGGACTCTGGCTCTGAAATTTATATGTGTGGGTTATATCTTAGTGCTCAAAGAAGTTAGGAAAGCAGTAAAGACCTAAGAGGTGGACTTACTAAGAGAGTGGAGGTAAAATACAGATGATATGAATGAAAATAAAAATAATAGAAAAATAAGTTTAGGTGGAATAAGTGATGGGACTGTAGAGTATAAATGTATGTAGAGAAGAAGGATAACTAACACTTCAAAAATCAATAATCTATGTAAATATAGAGATAGATAGATAGATAGATGATAGTAAAAGAACTTTAAATGGGTACCTTAGTTGGGTTTTTGCTGCTGTGAATCGACACCCTTACCAAGCCCAGTATTACCAAGGACAACAGTTGATTGTGCCTGGCTTAAAAGTTCAGAGGAGGAATTCCAGTATCATCAAGGAATAAAATGGCAGCATCCAGGCAGGTATGCTGTAGGAGGAGGTGAGACTTCCACATCTTCTTCTGAAAGTGGCTAGCAGAATGCTGCTTTCCAGGCAGTTGGGATGAGGTTCTTCAGGTACACACCCACAGTGACACATCTATTCCAACAGGGCCACAACTTTTAATAGTACCACTCCCTGGGCTTAGCAGATACAAACTATCACATTTCACTTCCTGGCCCACATAGGCTTTTTCATATTCCTAATCATGGCATAATACATAATATATTTAGTCCAAATTCCAAATTCCCCATAGTCTTTAGCAGTCTCAACAACTGATAAAATCAAACAACTGTTCAAAGTTCAATGACTCTTCAGTGATGCATCCAATCACTTAAGTGTAATTCCCAAAGCAAGGCAGGAAACTAGCTGGACAAACTCCAAATTCTGCACCTCCATGGCTAATGTCAAAGAAGTCTTCATATCTCCAACTCCTTTTTCATCTTTGTAGACTACAAACATTTCCTTCTCCTGGTCTTGCTCTACTCTCTGTTAGCAGCTTTCCTTAGCAGATAGCCCACAGATCTGGCATCTCACACATTTTGGCGTCTCTAAGTCACATTCAGTGTTTTAGCTTCTTCTTTAAATGTCGTGGCATCCCCAATTGATCTCTTCTGGGCTTCTTCAAAGAGCATTTTTTGGTCTCCAACTCTGTCCCCTTTAGCACTCTAAGAGCAGGTTGATCCACTCCACTTCCAGGGATGTTCTTGGTAAACATTCCATGGTACTGGCATCTCCAATACATTGGGTCTTCTGTTACAACTATGCTTCACCAATAGCCTCTCATTGGCTCTTCATGGTGCCAAGACTCAAATTCTTTGCATGACCCCTTCAGTCCTGGGCACTAAATATTAACTAAGGCTGAACCTTCACCAATAATCTTCTATGGCATCTCACAGCACAAGTCCTCAGCTCTTCAACATGACCCCTTCATGCTTTTAAACAAGTGCCACCTGTGTGGCTGTTAGAAATTACCAATGTCAGATGAAACATGAGCTACAGCCTTGCTATTTCTGGAACACAGCTTCTTGGGTTCCAAGAAAATGATTCCAAGAATATTTCACCTCAGTGATGCTGGTGTTTTGTTAATCACCACTAATTTCTAGGATTCATCTATCCCACATCAATTATCATCCCACTTGTTCCTTCTATTCTTGATTCTAAAGCTAGAGGCATATGGCTGGAGCAGCCAAAGTTCTGCTGCTTACAGGAACTGGAACATGGCACATTACATTATCTCTAGCCTACTGTTTTCCAACTCCTTCACTCCTTATGCTTGTTTGCCCTGGATCTTGCTCCGTAGATTGACCTTGAACTCACAGATCTACTTGACTGCCTCCTGGGAATAAGGTATGTACCACCATGCCTGGACTTAAGCTTTTATTCACCTAAATCTTGCTCTGTCCCAGGTCGCCTTTAACTCAGACATCTGATTGGCTTTATCTCCTGAGATTGAAGGTGTGTACCAGAATGCCTTGATCTAAGATTCACTAGGGAAATTCTGGCCTCAAAGTCCCACTCTCTCAATATGTTCTATCCCACAACACAGGATTTAGCTCCATTTCACTTCCTGGTGCCTCTTTAAGACTAGAAGCATATATTTTATATTTTTTTCTTCTAAGCTTTCTATGCTTGCTCAAAATGTTCTTAATGAGACTTAAACAGGAAAAATTTCTCTCCTGTGCTTTGTTGAGACTTGTTTGTCAATGCAATTAATTGGAGCCTCTTCACCATAGCCATAGGCAGACTCTTCATTTAAGGGCAAAACCATGCCACATACTTTACAAAATTACTACAAAAATCAGTCTATACCAAATAAGGAAGATCTCCACTAAAACCTCTTGGGCCAGGTGTACACAGATAAAATCATTCAAATCAACAAAGTCTTCCATACTCCTATTAGGATGGCTGATTATGCCATACTTAAACATTCCATGGCTTTCCAAATCCAAAGTCACACATTCTTCTAAACAAAAACATGGTTAGGCCTATAAAAGCAATATCTTTCAAGTGGTAGCAGTTTCTTTCTTAGGGTTTTACTGCTGTGAACAGGTACCATGACCAAGGCAAGTGTCTATTTCTTCATCCAAAGGCAGCCTGGATAGGACTCTCATCATACATTGTGTAGAGTTAGAGCATTGGAACATCAAAGCCCACAACTATAGTGACACACTTCCTTTTTTCTTTTGTTTTGTTTACTTTTTTTTTTTTTTTAGCTTTGTAGAGACAGGGATTCACTGTGTAGTCCTGGCTGTCTTAGAAGTCACTCTGTAGACCAGGTTGGCCTCGAATTTTGAAATCCACCTGCCACTACCTCCCAAGGGCTGGTATTACAGGCATGCACCATCATGCCCAGCTGTGACATACTTTCTTCAACAAGGCCACACATACTCCAAAAAGGCAACAACTCTTCATAATGAGACTCACTAAGCCAAGCATATTTTAATCACTGCATTCTATTCAATGGCCTCATAGGCTTATTCAAACACATGAATTATGTACCTCATATGAACAGTAAGTATTAGTGTATGGATTCAATAAATAATCCCGATCTGACTGAGTTTGGTGCTTGTGTGTTTTCTGCATCAACTCTCAAATCCCCAACTCCATGGCTCCTAAATGTCTTCCAAAGCATTACAACCCAGGTGAAAGTTTTACATTACTAAGTTTAGATGCAGCACTAGTTACAGTCTTATTATCTCTGAAACACAGCTTCTTTATGTTCTCAGAAAACACTGCCCAGAAGACTTCAAATCAGTAAAATGGCCTCTGTTTATCACTATTAATTTCTTGGCTCTACTAGCCAGCATTGTCCCTATAATCCATTCTATGTTTGAATGTAAAGCTAGAGCCAGAGGGTAAAGTTCTTGCAATTTGCTACTTCCTGTGGCTGAAACATGTCTCCCTTATTCTATTAAATCCTTCACTACTTAGGATTTGCTGTCCTGGGACTTGTTGTGTAAACTCACTTTGAACTCAGAGATCTGCATGTCACTATCCACTTAGTTCTAGTATTAAAGGTATATATCAACATGTCTGGTCCTAAGCATTATTTTTTGAACTTGGAACAGCTTCAGTACTAGGGTGGCATTGAACTCTGCCTGCCTCTATCTCTTGATTGCTGGGATTAAAGGCATATACTACAATGCCTGGACCTGATGTCCAAAACATATAAAGAACTCAAGAACAGTAGTGCTGTTGAAATATTACTGATCCTCGAAAAACCAGACAGCCTCAGATATGATGCAACACACACCAGGATATTTAATCTGTTTAAGTTAGCTTTCACCCAACCCCTCAACCTCTCACTGCCCCACCATCACAGAGGATGGTTTTGGTGGCAGACCCATGAATATGTTTCTGGGAAAGGCTTTATAGTAAGCAGAAAACAGAGTACATGTGTAAGCATCGGATTGGAAAGTTACTGTGGCCTTTAACATAATTGCTTTATGCTGGGAGTCATATCATAAACTTAATTTCTGCTCTACTCTGTATTGGTCATCATTAGGCAAGTGGTAGGCTTGTCACATGGAGAGCAGGTTTGTTGGGGAAATAATCTGGAAATGTTGGTCTTGTTGAATCTGTAAACTGCAAAAGCTCATCTTGTTGGAATTAGCATAGAGAATGGAACTAGGGAACAGTTTTGTTAGGGATCAACTTGAAGACTGGACCTTGTCACCAGCCTGTTAGTTTACCTGAGTTTAAAATTAGGTCAGGGTCTCTAAAATGGAGTCTGAAGTTAAAATATTTGATTTCTTAAGGCTAAACTGAAAATAACAAAACAACACAATCAAAAAATGGAGTATAGAATTAACTGATAGAGAGGCTGCGGCGGCAGCAGTGGCGGCAGCAGCGGCAGCAGTGGCTGCTCAGGCTGAAGGGCCATCAGCAGTGGAACTAAGGCGTCACAGGGACCAGTTAGGCCCTGCGCCCACGACCACTGACCCTCGCTGACCAGCCGGGCGGCAAGCAGCAGCAGTTGTGCTGCGCCTGTCCTGCACGGAGGCCACTTCAGAACTCGGCCTCCCACCAGTCAGGAGAGGTGCATCCATCTTGGTTCCGTACTCCAGGGATCAGACAGACTGAGGTACACAAACATAATCCGAGGCCAACACCGCGGTGGTCTGAGCCCGACGGGCGTTGGCCTGCACCCAGGCCCTGGGCGGGTCGGGGTGCCATCGGGGTGCCAACCCAGCCAGGAGGTTTTTTGCCCAGGCCTGCGCGCGCTGCCGCCATTTTGCCTGCAGGACGACAGAGAGCTCAGGCGGGCAGACCTGTAACAGGCATAGCCTAAGGCTAACAAAGCGGGGGTCCAGGCCCCAAAAGGCACAGGACTGACCCCAAGAAATGGGCGGCTTGGTGGGCCATCTGTGAGTCAACCCGCCCAGGTGATTGTTAGCAAAGCAGACTCTCCCGGCGTTTTCAGGGAGCGCAGGCACGCACGCCCGCCATCCTAGTCACCTGGCAGACCCAATTAACAGTCATAGCCCTAGGGGAACTTTGCTCGGACCTTGGCCTCCCAGGCTTTTGCCTGGACTCAGGGACTGGGCGGCCAGGCTAACCTTGTGTGCGACAGCCCGGTTGGCGGATCAGCTGCCCAGCGGAGTGAGCGGAACACAGGGGAGGTCACAGTAGCATACACCGTTGGCACTCCCTGGGGGTGCACACAGGCTCCATCTGGTCCACAGACACAATCTGGGGCAAGGCCTCAGGCAGAAGCCCTTAGCTCTACTCTCTCCGCTTCCGGATCCAGATCAGTCTGGGCGGCAGCATTACATCTCCAAGTCCTGCAAGTGGCTAGCTGGGCTTCCGGGCGGCCAGCTGGGAGAAGTCAGTGTGCTCCAGTGAATCCAGCGGGCCCCAGCGGGAGCCTTCGGGTGCCTGCTTTGGGATCTGAACAGCCTGGGCAGCAGCACACTGTCTACAAGCAGTGCAGGAGGTAAGCTGTGCACCAGAGGCCAACTGGGAAGGGGCAGCTTGCACTGGTGAGTCCAGCACTGACAAGATAAACTAACACCAGTGAGAACTAGATGGCAAAAGGCAAACGCAGAAACGTCACTAACAGAAATCAAGGCAATATGGCAACATCTGAACCCAATTCTCCTCTACCAACATGTCCTGGATACCCCATCACACCAGTAAAACAAGATTTGGATTTAAAATCACTGGTCATGATGCTGGTACAGGAACACATGAAGGACGTACATAAAGAAATTCAGGAGAAAATGGATCAAAAGTTAGAAGCCCTTGCAAGGGAAACACAAAAATCATTGAAAGAAATCCAGGAGAATACAAAAGCCAACAAGGAGGAAATGCAAAAAACACTTAAAGAAATACAGGAGAACTTTGGTCAACAGGCTGAGGTCATGAAAGAAGAAACACAAAAATCTCTTAAAGAAATACAGGAGAACTTTGGTCAACAGGCTGAGGTCATGAAAGACGAAACACAAAAATCTCTTAAAGAATTACAGGAAAACACAAACATGCAAGTGAAGGAGCTAAGCAAAACCATCCAGGATCTAAAATCAGAAGTAGAAACAACTAAGAAAACTCAAAGGGAGACAACTTTGGAGATAGAAAGCCTTGGGAAGAAATCAGGGGACAGAGATGCAAATATCAACAACAGAATACAAGAGATAGAAGAAAGAATCTCAGATGCTGAAGATTCCATAGAAACCATGGACTCAACAGTTAAAGAAAATGCAAAATGCAAAAAGCTTGTAACCCAAAATATCCAGGAAATCCAGGACACAATGAGAAGACCAAACCTAAGGATTATAGGCATAGATGAGAGTGAAGATTTACAACTTAAAGGGCCAGCAAACATCTTCAATAAAATTATGGAAGAAAACTTCCCTAACCTAAAGAGAGAGATGCCCATGAATATACAAGAAGCCTACAGAACTCCAAACAGACTGGACCAGAACAGAAATACTTCCCGTCACATAATAATCAAAACACCAAATATTCTAAACAAAGAAAGAATACTAAAGGCAGTAAGAGAAAAAGGCCAAGTAACATATAAAGGAAGACCTATCAGAATCACAGCAGACTTTTCACCTGAGACTATGAAGGCTAGAAGGTCCTGGGCAGATCTCATGCAGACTCTAAGAGAACACAAATGCCAACCAAAACTACTATATCCAGCAAAGCTCTCAATCACCATAGATGGAGAAACTAAGATATTTCATGACAAAACCAAGTTTACCCAATATCCATCCACAAACCCGGCCCTAAAAAGGATAATAGGAGGACAACACCTATACAAGGAGGGAAACTTCACCCTGGAAAAAGCAAGATAGTAACCTTTCATCAAACCCAAAAGAAGTTAAGCATTCAAATTTAAAAAATAACGTCAAAAATGATAGGAAGTAACAATCACTATTCCTTAATATCTCTTAACATCAATGGACTTAATGCCCCAATAAAAAGACACAGACTAACTGAATGGATACATAAACAGCACCCTACATTTTGCTGCTTACAGGAAACACACCTCAGGGTCAAAGACAAACACTACCTTAGAGTAAAAGGCTGGAAGACAATTTTACAAGCAAATGGTCTCAGGAAACAAGCTGGAGTAGCCATTTTAATATCAGATAAAATTGACTTTCAACCCAAAGTCATCAAAAGAGACCCTGAGGGACACTTCTTGCTGGTCAAAGGAAAAATACAAAAAGAAGAACTGTCAATCCTGAACATCTATGCCCCAAATGCAAGGGCACCCTCTTTCGTAAAAGAAACTTTATTAAAACTAAAAGCACACATTGCACCTAACACAATAATTGTGGGTGACTTCAACACTGCACTTTCCTCAATGGACCGATCAGGAAAACAGAAACTAAACAGGGACACAATGAAACTAATTGAAGCTTTGGACCAATTAGATTTAACAGATATATATAGAACATTCTATCCTAAAACAAAAGAATATAAATTTTTCTCAGCTCCTCATGGTACCTTCTCCAAAATCGACCATATAATTGGTCACAAGACAGACCTCAACAAATATAAGAAGATAGAACTATTCCCATGCCTCCTATCTGATCAGTATGGAGTAAAAGTGGTCTTCAATAGCAACAGAAACAACAGAAAGCCCACATACAAGTGGAAACTGAACAATACTCTACTCAATGATACCTTGGTCAAGGAAGAAATAAAGAAAGAAATTAAAGACTTTTTAGAACACAATGAAAATGAAAACACAACATACCCAAATCTATGGGACACAATGAAAGCCGTGCTAAGAGGAAAACTCATAGCCCTGAGTGCCTCCAAAAAGAAAATGGAGAGAGCATACATTACCAGCTTAATGACACACCTGAAAGCCCTAGAACAAAAAGAAGCTATTTCGCCCAGGAGGAGTAGAAGGCAGGAAATCATTAAACTCAGGGCCGAAATCAATCAAGTAGAAACAAGAGAACCATACAAAAAATCAACAATACCAGGAGCTGGTTCTTTGAGAAAATCAACAAGATAGATAAACCCTTAGCCAGAATGACCAAAGGGCACAGAGAAAGTATCCAAATTAACAAACTTAGAAATGAAAAGGGAGATATAACAACGGAAACTGAGGAAATCCAAAAAATCATCAGATCCTACTACAAGAGCCTATACTCAACACAACTGGAGAATCTGGAGGAAATGGACAATTTCCTTGACAGATACCAAATACCAAAATTAAATCAGGACCAACTAGACCATCTAAACAGTCCCATAATGCCTAAAGAAATAGAAGGAGTCATAGAAAGTATTCCAACCAAAAAAAGCACAGGACCAGATGGCTTCAGTGCAGAATTCTACCAGACCTTCAAAGAAGAGTTAACACCAATACTCTTCAAACTATTCCACAAAATAGAAACAGAAGGAACACTACCCAATTCCTTCTACGAAGCCACAATTACGCTGATACCAAAGCCACACAAAGATCCAACAAAGAAAGTGAACTTCAGACCAATTTCCCTTATGAACATCGATGCAAAAATACTCAATAAAATTCTTGCCAACCGAATCCAAGAACACATCAAAACGATCATCCACCATGATCAAGTAGGCTTTATCCCGGGAATGCAGGGTTGGTTCAATATACGGAAATCCATCAATACAATCCACTACATAAACAAACTCAAAGAACAAAACCACATGGTCATTTCATTGGATGCTGAAAAAGCATTTGACAAAATTCAGCATCCCTTCATGCTTAAAGTCTTGGAGAGAACAGGAATTCAAGGCCCATACCTAAACATAGTAAAAGCAATATACAGCAAACCGGTAGCCAGCATCAAACTAAATGGAGAGAAACTTGAAGCAATCCCACTGAAATCAGGGACCAGACAAGGCTGCTCCCTTTCTCCTTATCTTTTCAATATTGTACTTGAGGTACTAGCTCGGGCAATTCGACAACATAAGGAGGTCAAAGGGATACAAATTGGAAAGGAAGAAGTCAAACTATCATTATTTGCAGACGACATGATCGTCTACCTAAGTGACCCAAAGAACTCCACTAGAGAGCTCCTACAGCTGATAAACAACTTCAGCAAAGTGGCAGGTTATAAAATCAACTCAAGCAAATCAGTGGCCTTCCTATACTCAAAGGATAAGCAGGCTAAGAAAGAAATTAGGGAAATGACCCCCTTCACAATAGCCACAAACAGTATAAAGTATCTTGGGGTGACTCTTACCAAACATGTGAAAGATCTGTATGACAAGAACTTCAAGACTCTGAAGAAGGAAATGGAAGAAGACCTCAAAAAATGGGAAAACCTCCCATGGTCATGGATCGGTAGAATCAATATAGTTAAAATGGCCATTTTGCCTAAAGCACTATACAGATTCAATGCAATACCCATCAAAATCCCAACTCAATTCTTCACAGAGTTAGAAAGAGCAATTATCAAATTCATCTGGAACAACAAAAAACCCAGGATAGCTAAAACTATTCTCCGCAACAAAAGGAAATCTGGGGGAATCAGTATCCCTGACCTCAAGCAATACTACCGAGCAATAGTGTTAAAAACTGCATGGTATTGGTACAGTGACAGGCAGGAGGATCAATGGAACAGGATTGAAGATCCAGAAATGAACCAACACACCTATGGCCACTTGATCCTCGACAAAGAGGCTGAAAACATCGAATGGAAAAAAGATAGCCTTTTCAACAAATGGTGCTGGTTCAACTGGAGGTCAGCATGCAGAAGAATGCGAATTGATCCATCCTTGTCTCCTTGTACTAAGCTCAAATCCAAATGGATCAAGGACCTCCACATAAAGCCAGACACTCTGAAGCTAATAGAAAAGAAACTGGGGAAGACCCTTGAGGACATCGGTACAGGGAGAAAGTTTATGAACAGAACACCAATAGCGTATGCTCTAAGAGCAAGAATTGACAAATGGGACCTCATAAAATTACAAAGTTTCTGTAAGGCAAAGGACACCATCAAGAGGACAAATCGGCAACCAACAAATTGGGAAAAGATCTTCACCAATCCTACTTCAGATAGAGGGCTAATATCCAATATATATAAAGAACTCAAGAAGTTAGACTCCAGAAAACCAAACAACCCTATTAAAAAATGGGGTACAGAGTTAAACAAAGAATTCTCACCTGAAGAACTTCGGATGGCGGAGAAGCATCTTAAAAAAATGCTCAACTTCATTAGTCATTAGGGAAATGCAAATCAAAACAACCCTAAGATTTCATCTTACACCAGTCAGAATGGCTAAGATTAAAAATTCAGGAGACAGCAGGTGTTGGAGAGGGTGTGGAGAAAGAGGAACACTCCTCCACTGCTGGTGGGGTTGCAAATTGGAACAACCACTCTGGAAATCAGTCTGGCGGTTCCTCCGAAAACTGGGCACCTTACTTCCAGAAGATCCTGCTATACCACTCCTGGGCATATACCCAGATTACTCCCCACCATGTAATAAGGATACATGTTCTACTATGTTCATAGCAGCCCTATTTGTAATTGCCAGATGCTGGAAAGAACCCAGGTATCCCTCAACAGAAGAGTGGATGCAAAAAATGTGGTATATCTACACAATGGAGTACTATTCAGCCATTAGAAACAATGAATTCATGAAATTCTTAGGCAAATGGATGGAACTAGAGAATATCATACTAAGTGAGGTAACCCAGACTCAAAAGGTGACTCATGGTATGCACTCACTAATAAGTGGATATTAACCTAGAAAACTGGAATACCCAAAACATAATCCACACATCAAATGAGGTACAAGAAGAAAGGAGGAGTGGCCCCTGGTTCTGGAAAGACTCAGTGAAACAGTATTCAGCAAAACCAGAACAGGGAAGTGGGAAGGGGTGGGTGGGAGGACAGGGGAAGAGAAGGGGGCTTGCAGGACTTTCGGGGAGTGGGGGGGCTAGAAAAGGGGAAATCATTTGAAATGTAAATAAATTATATCGAATAAAAAAAAAAACAAAAAAAAAGAATTAACCGATAATTCACAACAGAAGACTAGTGAATGGCTGACAAGCACTTAAAGATATTTTCAAAGTTCTTGGTCATCAGGGAGATGCAAATAAAAACAACAATCAGATTCTACCTCAAACCAATCGGAATGACTAAAATCATAAACTCAGGTGACAACAATGCTGGCAAGGATGTGGAGAAAGCGAAACACTCCTCTATTTCTGCTGGAATTGCAAATTTATACAACCACTCTGGAAATCTATCCTGAGGTTCCTCAGAATATTGGAAATAGATCTCCCTGAAGACCAAGCTATAGCACTCTTGGGCTTATACCCAAAAGTTGCCCCACCATGTTACAGCAGCACTTGTTCCACTGTGTTCATAGTGGCCTTATTTGTGATAGCCAGAAGCTGGAACAAATCCAGATGTCCTCCAGCAAAAGAATGGATACAGTAAATGTGGTTTATGTACAGGGTGCAATACTACAGATCTATTAAGAATGAGCATATCCAGAGTTTGCAGGTAAATGGATGGAAATAGAAAATACTATCCTGAGTAAAGTAACTCAAACCCAAAAAAACATGCATGGTATGTACTCAGTAATAAGTGGATGGAAGCCAAAAAATGTGCAGAATACCTAGGGTACAATCCACAGAACTCAAGAAGGTTAACAAACCGAAGTAAGAATGCCTTAGTTCCACTTAGAAGGGAGAACAAATCAATCACAGAGAGCAGAGGGAGAGAGGGGACTGGGTGAGAGAGGGACAGTGAGGGGGAAAGGGGAACAAGATCAGGTATTGGGTGGCAGGGGGAACAATACTGAAGCCCTAGGGGCAAAAGAAAGAATGGAAACAAGCAGGCTCAAGACTTGGAGGTGGGGGACACTCTAGAATGTATCAGACACCCAGGAGGAAAGAAACTCTCAGGACTCAAAGGGAGGGACCTTAGCTGAACTGCCCATAAGTAGGGAGAAGAAAATTCTAGAGTTGACCTCCTGAAGAAAGACATGGCATCAAGTGGAGGAATGTGGTTGCCATCCCCAGTCAAATGCTCTCTCGCTGAATTGTTCCTATCTGAAAGAATTACAAGGACAGAAATGGGGAAATGACTGAGCAAAAGAGTTCTAGTAATAAGCTCAAATTCTGATCCAGCTCAGGGGAACACCCCAAGTCCTGACACTAATACTGGTGGGCTTACAAATAGGGGCGCCTATCCTGAGTGTCTTCTGAAAGGCCCAACAAGCAGCTGAGTCAGATGCAGATAGTTACCTTCAACCAACCTACAGAAGCTGGTGATCCCTGTGATGGAATTAGGAAGTAGCTGCAAGAAGCTGTGGCAGAGCCTGATCCCATATGAGGCCACCAACTAGGGAGCATTAACCGGCTGATAGGAGGCCCCCAACATATATTCAGCAGAGGACTGCCAGATCTGGACTCAATCAGAGAAGTTGTAACTCTCTCTTGACAGATTTGGAACCCCAGAGTGTGGGGAGGTCTTATGTGGTAGTATGGGGTCATCCTCTTAGAGACAGGAGCAGGTGGGAGATTTGGTACGTGGAATAATCAGTGGGTAGAGCTGGAGGGGAATAAAGCCTGGACTGTTGAAATAAAGATTAAATAATAATAATGATCATAATCATAAAAACTGATCAACTGAGACATTCAACCTCTGCAACTGGACAAGTAGTAGATTCTTACTCTTGTAGACCACATGGAGCCATTGTTGTTTTAGGGTTAGCACAACCTATAAGCCATTATAACAAATCATTGCCTCTATAAATGTATAGAAACACTCATTGTATAAGTTCTGCTTCTAGCTGGGTGGTGGTGGTGCATACCTGTCATCCCAACACTCTAGGAGGAAAAATCAGGCCAATTTCTGAGTTCAAGGCCAGCCTGCTCTGCAGAGTCAGTTCCAGGATAGCCAGGGCTATACAGAGAAACCCAGCCTCAAAAAAAAAAAAATCAAAACCAAACCAAACCAAAACAAAACAACAAAAAAAACCAACCAAACAACAACAACAACAACAAAAAAAAAATACAAGTTCTGCTCCTCTAGAGAACCCTGACAAATACAGGAGGTAAGGCAAAGAAAGAGATCATTAGCAACTATACTTGGGAATACTGGAATACTGAGGTATTGCAGCCATCTGATGGTAATCATCAGAAATGAAAGTATTACGCGCTGGGGTATACGCTACTTTTAATGTTTCTAGGGAGCTGAAAACACATTTTTCTGAGGTCAAGTTTCTGATGTATACTCTTGGTTACCACTTGAAAATATCTAGATAAAACAAATATCAACACAGGAAGACATATCTCTGAGATATTTTCTGATTGAATTTTGTTAATGACTTCTAGGCAAGAACAGGACGGTGGAAGACCTACACATTTAATCCAGTTCCTAAACAATGATGACACACCTTTAATCCTGGACATGCCTTCTGCTGGAGGGTGGAAGTCGTATACCCTTAATCCAGATCCTAAGCCAGAATGACACACCTTTAATCTGGAACATGCCTTCTGCTGGATGGGACATACACCCTTAGTCCAGATCCTAAACCAGGATGACACACCTTTAATCCTGGACACGCCTTCTGCTGGAGGTGTGTATAAGGACATGGAAGCATGAAGATTTACCCATTTTTCAGCTTCTCCTCAACTTGTTCACACATCCATCCCTACACTGGCATTGGAGACAAATGCTTCCAGTTTGCAGCCTATAGAGAACATCTGAGACTTTCTAGTGGGACTGCAAAACTAAAAGACTCTTAAAGTTTTTATCTTCAGGTAACCACTGCTGGATTAGTAGGACTGCACTCTGAAAGTACTTATAAAAAGTTCCCTTTATGGCATGTATATAAAGATGCATTCCATAACTTGTTTTTATTGGACATTTTATTTATTTACGTTTCAAATGTTATGCCTTTCCTGGTTTCCCCTCCAAAAAACTCCATCCCTTCCCCCTCTAATTCCCCCTACTTCTATGAGGTTGCTCTCCCCAAGGACCCATATACTCCCTCCTCACTCCCCTAACATTGCCACACTTGGGGCATAGAACCTTCAGAGGACAAAGGCCCTTCTGCTTTTCTTTAGGGGGTGGCAGTGTTTCCCTGTACAGCACTGGCTGTCCTTGAACTCACTCTGTAGACCAGGCTAGCCTCGAACTCAGAAATTCCCCTGCATCTGCCTCCAAAGTGCTGGGATTAAAGGCATGTGCTATCACTGCCTGGGGTTTTTGGTTTTGTTTTTTGTTTTGTTTTGTGTGTGTGTGTGTGTGTGTGTGTGTGTGTGTGTGTGTTTAATCAGGTAATCTTTTTGTACAAAAGCAGATGGAGCCATGGCTCCCTTCCATGTGTAGTCTCTGATTGGGGATATAGTCCCTGGGAGCTCTGCAGGGTCTGGTTCACCGATATTGTTGTTTTGCCTATGCAGTTGCAAATTTCTTCAGCTCCTTGGATCTTTTCTCTAACTCCATCATTGGGGTCCCTGTGTTCAGTCCAATGGTTCCCTGCTAGCAACAGCATCTGTATTTGTCAGGCTCTGGCAGATCCTCTCAGGAGACAGCTATATCAGGCTCCTGTCAGCAAGCACTTCCTGGCATCCACTATAGTGTCTGGGTTTGGTGACTGCCTATGGTATGGATTCCCATGTAGGGCAGTTTCTGGATGGCCTATCCTATAGTCTTTGATTAACTCTTTGTCCCTTTATTTCCTTTGGTTTTTTTTTTTCCCCAAAACCTCTTTTGAAGAAAAGTTTATTTAAATCCATTAGCTACTTTTTTTATTTCATATATTTATTTACAATTCAAATGATTTCCCCTTTTCTGGCCTCCCACTCCTAAAAGTTCCATAAGCCATCTTCCCTCCCCCTGATCTCCCATCCACACCTTCCCACTTCCCTGTTCTGATTCTGCCTATATTGCTACACTGAGTCTTTCCAGAACCAGTCCACTCCTCCTTTCTTCTTGTACATCATTTGATGTGTGGATTATGTTTTGGGTATTTCAATTTTCTAGGCTTATATGCACTTATTAGTGAGTGCATACCATGATTAATCTTTTGAGACTGTGTTACCTCACTTAGTATGATGTTCTCCAGCTCCATTCATTTGTCTAACAATTTCATGAATTCATTGTTTCTAATGGCTGAATAGTACACCATTGTGTATATATACCACATTTTTTTATATCCATTCTTCCGTTGAGGGATACCTGGGTTCTTTCCAGGTTCTGGCTACTATAAATAGGGCTGCTATGAACAAAGTGGAACAAGAATCCTTATTACCTGCTGGGGAATCCTCTGGGTATATGCCCAGGAGTAGTACAGCAGGATCCTCCGGAAGTGACATGTCCAGTTTCCTGAGGAACCGCCAGAATGATTTCCAGATTGGTTTTACCAATTTGCAACCACACCAGCAGTGGAGGAGTGTTCCTCTTTCTCCACATCCTTGCCAACACCTGCTGTCTCCTGAGTTTTTAATCTTAGCCACTCTGACTGGGATAAGGAGAGCCGGAGGGGAATAAAGCCTGGACTGTTAAAATAAAGATTAAATAATAATAATGATCATAATCATGAAAACTGATCAACAGAGACATTCAACCTCTGCAACTGAACAAGTAGTAGATTCTTACTCTAGTTGACCACATGAAACCATTGTTGTTTTAGGGTTAGCACAACCTATAAGCCATTATAACAAATCATTGCCTTTATAAATGTATAGAAAGACTCATTGTATAAGTTCTGCTTCTAGCCAGGTGGTGATGGTGCACACCTGTAATCCCTACACTCTAGGAGGAAGAATCAGGCCAATTTCTGAGTTCAAGGCCAGCCTGCTCTGCAGAGTAAGTTCCAGGATAGCCTGGCCTATACAGAGAAACCCTGTCTCAAAAAAAAAATTCTGCTCCTCTAGAGAATGCTGACAAATACAGGAGGTTAAGCAAAGAAAGAGATCATTAGCAAGTATACTTGGGAAAACTGGAATACTGAAGTATTGCAGCCATCTGATGGTAATCATTAGAAATGAAAGTATTATGTGCTGGGGTATACTCTACTTTTAATGTTTCTAGGGAGCTGAAACCACATATTTCTGAGGTCAAGGTTGTGATGTGTACTCTTGGTTGCCACTTGAAAATATCTAGATAAAACAAATATCAACACAGGAGGACACATCTCTGAGGTATTTTCTGATTGAATTTTGTTAATGACTTCTAGGCAAGAAAGGAGGGTGGAAAACATACACCCTTAATCCAGATCCTAAGCCGGGATGACACACCTTTAATCCTGGACACGCCTTCTGCTGGAGAGTGGAAGACATATACCCTTAATCCAGATCCTAAGCCAGGATGACACACCTTTAATCCTGGACACGCCTTCTGCTGGAGTTGTATATAAGGACATGGAAGCCTGAAGATTTACCCATTTTTCAGCTTCTCCTCAACTTGTTCACACATCCATCCCTACAATGGCATTGGAGCCAAATGCTTCCAGTTTGCAGCCTATAAAGAACATCTGAGACTCTCTAGTGGGACTGCAAAACTAAAAGACTCTTAAAGTTTTTATCTTCAGGTAACCACTGCTGGATTAGTTGTATTGCACTCTGTAAGTACTTCCACAAATTCCCTTTATGACATGTATATATAGATGCATTCCATAACTTGTTTTTTATTGGACATTTTATTTATTTACGTTTCAAATGTTATGCCTTTCCTGTTTCCCTTCCAAAAAAGGCCATCCCTTCCCCCTCTATTTCCCCCTCCTTCTATGAGGTTGCTGTCCCCAAGGACCCAATACTCCTTCCTCACTCCCATAACATTGCCACACTTGGGACATAGAACCTTCAGAGGATAAAGACCCTTCTGCTTTTCTTTGGGGGGGGGGCAGTGTTTCATCTTATAGCACTGGCTGTCCTGGAACTCACTCTGTAAACCAGGCTAGCCTTGAACTCACAAATCCACCTGCATCTGCCTCCAAAGTGCTGGGATTAAAGCCCTGTGCTGTCATTGCCTGGGGGTTTTTGTTTTTGTATTTTGTTTTGTTCTGTGTGTGTGTGTTTGTTTGTTTGTTTGTTTGTTTAATCAGGCAATCTTTTGGTACAAAAGCAGATGGAGCCATGGCTCCCTTCCATGTGTAGTCTCTGGTTGGGGCTTTGGTCCCTGGGAGCTCTGCAGGGTCTGGTTCATTGATATTGTTGTTTTGCCTATGCAGTTGCAAACTTCTTTGGCTCCTTGGAACTTTTCTCTAACTCCATCATTGGGGTCCCTGTGTTCATTCCAATGGTTCCCTGCTAGCAATAGCATCTGTATTTGTCAGGCTCTGGCAGATCCTCTCAGGAGACAGCTAGATCAAGCTCCTGTCAGCAAGCACTTTCTTGGCATCCACTATAGTGTCTGGATTTGGTGACTGCATATGGTATGGATTCCCAGGTAGCACAGTTTCTGGATGGCCTTTCCTGTGGTCTTTGATTAACACTTTGTCCCTTTATTTCCTTTTTTCCCCCCAAGACCTCTTTTGGAGAAAAGTTTATTTAAATCCATTAGCTACTTTTTTTTAATTTGATATATTTAATTACAATTCAAATGATTGCCCCTTTTTTGGCCTCCCACTTCCAAAAGTCCCATAAGCCATCTTCCTTCCCCCTCATCTCCCATCCACCCCTTTCCAATTCCCTGTTCTGGTTCTGCCCTATACAGCTACACTGAGTCTTTCCAGAACTAGTCCACTCCTCCATTCTTCTTGTACATCATTTGACTTGTGGATTATGTTTTGGGTATTTCAATTTTCTAGGCTAATATCCACTTATTTGTGAGTGCATACCATTATTAATCTTTTGAGACTGGGTTACCTCACTTAGCATGATGTTCTCCAGCTCCATTTATTTGTTTAAGAATTTCATGAATTCATTGTTTCTAATGGCTGAATAGTGCTCCATTGTGTATATATACCACACTTTTTTATATCCATTCTTCCGCTGAGGGATACCTGGGTTCTTTCCAGGTTCTGGCTACTATAAATAGGGCTGTTATGAACAAAGTCGAACAAGAATCCTTATTACCTGCTGGGGAATCCTCTGGGTATATGCCCAGGAGTAGAATAGCAGGATCCTCCGGAAGTGACATGTCCAGTTTCCTGAGGAACCGCCAGAGTGATTTCCAGACTGGTTTTATGAATTTGCAACCACACCAGCAGTGGAGGAGTATTCCTCTTTCTCCACATCCTTGCCAACACCTGCTGTCTCCTGAGTTTTTAATCTTAGCCACTCTGACTGGGGTAAGGTGAAATCTCAGGGTTGTTTTGATTTGCATTGGAGAGGAACAATTTTTGGGTTTAAATTTTGTTGATAGGTAAGTTGTCCATCTCTCAATAGGAGGTTGTTTTGACCTCTGGTTATGGGTTCTATAGTTTCTTACTATACTTTTTTTCGGTGTTTCAGTTAATAGTATCCCCATTGGGTCCTGGGAGCCCCTCGCTTCCCTGGCCTCTGAGACTTTCTGGTGGCTCCTGCATGTTTTCCATCCTCCATTGCTATAAACTCTCTTCAAATTCTGAAGATCTATACGTCTACTGTCTCTTCCCAAACCTGATGCTGCCCCCCTTTATATCCCTTCTAGTTTCTCTCTTTCTCCGTAGATCCCTAACATGCTCTACCTCCCTTGATTATTTTATTCTCCCTTTTAAGAAAGACTGAATTATTCACGCTTTGGTCTTCCTTCTATTAAAGCTTCAAAAGACCTGGGAATTGAATCTTGAGAATGCCAACCACCTTGCCTAATTCTCAATTTATGAGAGACTACATACCATTTTTGTCCTTTTGTGATTGGTTTACCTCACTCAGGATAATATTTTTTAGTTCCATCCACTTCGCTGAGAATTTCCTGGAGTCATTGTTGAGTACAACCCCATGGTGTCAATGTATGACATTCACTGTATCCATTTCTTTGTTGAGGGATATCTGGATTGTTTCCAGCTTGCAGCTATTAAAAATAATGCTGTAATTAACATAGTGGATCATATATCCTTGTTATATATTGGGGCATCTTTTGGGTATATGCCAAGGAGTTGTATAGCTGGGTCCTCAGGTAGTACTATTTCCAATTTTTTGAGGAACTGCCAGACAGATTTCCAGGTTTGTTGTACCATCTTGTGATCCCAACAGCAATGGAGGAGTGATTCTCTTTCTCCAAGTCCTTTTCAGCATCTGCTATCACTTTAGTTTTTGATCTTAGCCATTCTGATTGGTAAGATGTGGAGTCTCAGGGTTGTTTTGATTTGCATTTCACTGATGACTAAGGATATTGAACATTTCTTTAGGTGATTCTTGGCCATTTGAGATTCCTCAGTTAAAAATTCTGTTACTCTCTGTACCCCATTTTTAATAGGGTTATTTTGTTCTCTGTGTTCTAAATTATTTATTGAATATATACTATATATACTATATTGAATAGATAGAGAGAGACTGGGCAGGCATGACTTATTCTTGATTTTGCTGAAATTGCTTCAATTTTCTCGCCGTTTAGTTTGATCTTGGATACTGGTTTGCTTTTACTAGGTTTAGGTGTGAGCCTCTTTCTAGAGCTCAAGAGTTGTCCTGATTCTTCAGATTTACCTTTGAGAAAGACCAGGGTAAATCCTACCACCTACTATGTCACTACTTAGGGCATGAAGAAAAGTCCAGTTTTGTCCTGCTTAGACTTATGAAAAAGATTTCAAGGAAACTTTCTACATTTTGCCACATGTTTCAGTCAATATTTGGATGATTTTATTCTCTTCCCATAATTTTTATTATTATTTAATAATCATAAACAAAAATATAGAATTTTTTATTTATAAATTTATAAATTTAAAAAATATAAAATATTTTAAAACTGAGGGATGTTGAATGGTATCAAGTAGAGAGTACCCTGCAGCTATGTTATATGATAATGTTAAGAAATAGAGACCTAAGCCAGTTTTCAGGCAAATATTTTCCATCTCTGCAAGTTAGAGGCAAAAGAATTCTCATTTTGAGACTAGATTGAAGTAGTAAAAGACTTTTAAAAAAACGAGTTGCCTTGTAATATCTTGGTATCTTCTTGGTGGGAGGAGGTTCCCAGTTTCCTGGGAGAGGGCTGGATGTTGAGCAGAACACCTAATAAGTGTTTTAATCAGTGATGCTTTTGTAAAGATACCATCACAAAACACCAGAGGATACTTTTTAGAGCATTTTCTAATTGATGAAAAGGTGAAAGATTGTACTAGCAGTTGCCAAGTTTTAATTTCATGTATTACAAGTTCCTGAATTAATTTCAAAAGTATACCTATCCATCCAAACTTTACACTTATTTTTTCAATCTACATGTTGTGACAAATCATATTGATGGTAATGATGAAGATGATAATTATGATGATGATATGATTTTTATTTTTCTTTCACTTTTTCTCTTTCTCTCCTTTCTTTGTTTCTTTGTTTCTTTCTTTCTTAAATATTTGATTTCATCACTCCATTTTTTAAATTTAAAATTAGATTTTTCTTTCATTTTGTCCATCCTTAGACCAGGTTCCGTGAGCTGTGTGGATATAATCCTAGACAATGTGGTCCTATTGTCAGTATGCTGACAGTGAACCTGTCTCTTTGCATTAGTCTATATTATTTGAGTAACTTGATGGGACCCCATAGAAGAAGAATACTAGAGAATGCAGCAGATTCCTTCCTCAGGGAGACTTGCCTGGATTCAAAATTGGCCACACCAGGTCATGTATTGAGATTCCCATTATTGAGATTACCATCATATGCACTATAACTCTCCATTGCAAGAGGTTTCAACAACACCATACAATATTATATTAATTTACAATCTTCATCCAAAACAACCCTCACATGAATTCTACTACTGCTTTACAAACCCACCACAATTGCCCCCAAAAATCCTATACCACATTCTCTTCCAAGATGGATGAGTACAATATTGAAGGTGCGCATTGGCCATTAAGTAAATGGTAGTAGGCAAGCTAACACACAAGAACCTAAGAGGCTGGTTAGCTGGGAGCACCTTCTGAGTTCTATGAGCCTGGGATGAAATGTTTAAACAAGCTCTCTAGATATGAGGCCCTACCCACTGAAAGGTATGGTCTACCAAATCATAGAATCATAACTTCTGACCACCTCAGGATGAGCTTTACACAAGGAGACCTCAGAGCAATAGAGTTGAATTTTACTTGACCATTCCACATTCATCAGAACCAAAGAACGTGTGATGCCCTGGCATCCAGCACACATTCTCTGCCTTCTTTCTACCATGTAACTTCTGTCTGTCCACTGAATGTGTGTATTCTCAAGGACTTTAAGCTCTCACAGTGGCATATCTAGTTCAGCCCAGTGTTCTCCTTTTCCCAACAGTGTAAGAACATGGAGAGTTCCTACACCTTTTGTGAAGCCTATATGGAGATGGCAGAAAACACAGTTGCTTCCCAGCCAGGATCCTGGAATACCCAACCTTCCCCTATGGAGTCCAGCCAGCTTATTTCAGGTCAGAGCTCAGATATCCCTACCTGGAAACAAATAGTGATGGCATCAACATCCTGTAGCAACCAAGATGCAGCCTGTACTCTGAGTTCAACAGCACACCTGGAAGAAGCCAATGATTTCCTGTTTGGAGAGCCAAGTGAGACCTCTTTTTGGTACCAGCAAGTTGTGTCTGCTGAGCAGAAAATCTCCCCTGCAGGCCCTCAGCACATGCAGCTCAACAGCACCCCGAAGACATGCCTCTCTCATTCCCAGAAGAGAGCAGAACTTGACACCAGGGATACTCTCTACAATGAAGGCTACTGGAAGAGGACACTGAACTCTGACAAGACTCTCTTGTTCACAAATACAGACATGTGTTTGAATCCCAGGATTAACTTTGGTAATCATCAAAAGGTGCTTTCAGGAAGTCATGCTCTCCAGGACCCAAATGTAGATCACTCCCTTGCTTCTAAACATGACCAGATTTTCAGTGGTGAACATGAGATGCCTTTCCATGGTAACCAGACCAACTACAATCAGATGACACCAAGGAATGGAGGGCATCTGACTCTCTATGGGAATCAGATGACATCACCCAGTTATACACAGGCCCTTTATCCCAATCAAATCATAACATCCTTTTCTGAACAGAATTGTTTTGGGAATCACCAGGAGAGCCCAGTAGCTGACAATGAATACTATGGAAATCAGATGATACTGTCAAATGGAAACCAGGTTTTCTCTGAGCCTCAGATGAGAATTAACTGTGACCAAACAAATGACCAAATGAAATCCTTCAGTGTTCAGAATGTCTTCAAAGATCAGGAGAATCTCCTCAGTTGTGAGCACTCCTTCTCTGGGTATCAGACATCAGGGTACAGATGTGACCAGGATTTGATTGTGAATCACCAGGCATCAATTTCATTTGCTGGCCAGGCTTTCTATGAGTTTCAGAAAGAGACTTCCAGTTTTGACACCACTTTTCATGGGTCTCAGAGGACAACCTACAGTCCAGAAGAGAACCTGGCTAGCCATTCAGAGACAAGTCCCAGTTCTGAAGAGATATTCTATTTGGGTCAGATAAAGACCTCTTTTGATGAAAATGTCTGCCCAAATCAGAATGGAACAACCAATCTGGAAGGAAGCCTTGATTGGCAGGTGACTTCACTTAGTCCCCAAGCCTCATATGTGGATGAAAACCCTTATCCTTCAAGTTCCCCTTTGGTCCAAAGACAACCTCAGGAAAATTCTTCAGCTTCCAGTTTGGTCCAGGTACAACGTCCAGAGATGAAGTCAGACACCAAGACCAAGAGGCCAGTGTCCCGGAAGAACCCTCATCCTTTGAAGAGCTTCTCCTGTACCTACAAGGATTGCCAGAAATCATACAAAAAGTCTCACCACCTCAAAAACCACATGAAGAAACACACAGGTCAGAAGGATTATGCCTGTGATGAGCCTGGGTGCAAATGGAAATTCTTCCGCTCAGGAGATCTCAAGAGACACAAACAAAAGCACAGTTGGGAGAGGCCCTACCCCTGTGACATGTGCAACAAAAGCTATTCCAGACCTGATTATCTCAAAAAGCATCAGAGGAGCCATCTTCAAACATCATCCATCACTGCAACCTGAATGCCCACTCCCCTCCTTATACCATATCATATTACACTAACATATTTCTTCCTTCTTCTCAGTCACCATACCTGACCACTAATCAAGTACTTTGGGGATAATAGTGGGCCCCAGCAATGGACTCACTCAAATATTCCCAGCAGATTTTTTTTCAAGGAAAGCAGAGATGTAATGACAAACGTGTAGCTAGCCTGAATCAAAATTGTATACAATGAAATTTTATTATCAATTAAACATAAAATTATAAATACTTTAAAAAGTAGGGAACTTTTCATTGTCTCAATTCACATTCCTGAATTTGAAATCAAATGCCATGTTCATAATAGGAAGACATAATAACTTCAGTGTGTTCAAAAAATGTTTGCTTGAAAATCACTAAAAGTGATAAACATGCTGCCTCCAACTCAAATATTCACAAAACACATGTGTGACAAAGGAAGTGAAAAATCTCAATATTATGAAAATCCAACAGTCCAATTGAACTAGATGTGGAGATATTTCCCTGAAGAAATTTAGGTGAATTCAGACAAGTGAAGAAGAGTCATTGTGCTTGCCCAATGCAAAATCTCAAATTAAAACCACACTCATGTATCATCATATACAATGGCAAATACAAAAACAAAACAAACACACAACTTTCCTCCACCCAACTTGAAAATCCTAAAGATAGACTATATTCTGGGTAATGCTCCATTTTACACATTCCAGTGGACAAAACAACAAATTAGAAATTAATTCCTCAGATAGAGCAGTGGCAGGGCCTGTGAGACTTTTGGTTTTTCTTTTGTATTTATTGTTTAAATTTTTATTAGATATTTACTTTATTTACATTTCAAATGTTATCCCCTTTCCACTTTTTCCCTCTTTTTCCCTCACTTTTCCACATGTGCAAGGACTTTTCCTCTCATTGACACCTGACCACCCCATCCTCTGCTACATATGCAACTGGGGCCATTGGTCCCTCCATGTGTACTCTGTGGTTGGTGGCTAAATCCCTAGGAGCTCGGGGAGTCCTGATTTGTTCTAGTTTTTGTTCCTCCTATGGGGCTGTAAACCCCATCAGCTCCTAGGGTCCTTTCTCTAGCTCCTCCATTGGGAAGCCTGTGCTCAGTTCAATGGTACGCTAAGAGCATCCACTCTGTATTTGGCAGGCACTGGCAGAACCCCTCAGAAGACAACTATATCAGGCTCCTGTCAGCTAGAACTTCTTGGCATCCACAATAGTGTCTGGGTTTGGTAATTGTATATTGAATGGATCCCCAGGTATGGCAGTCTCTGGGTGGTTTTCCTTCAATCTGCTACACACTGTCTCTGTATTTCCTCCCATAGGTATTTTGTACCCCTTTTAAGAAGGACCAAAGTGTCCACACTTTGGTTTTCCTTCTTCTTGAACTTCATGTGGTCTCTATTATATCTTGGGTATTCCTGCCTTCTGGGGCAATATTCACTTATCAGTGAGCATACCATATGTGTTTTTTAGTGATTGACTGGTTTAAGTCACTCAGAATGTTATTTTCTAGCTCCATCCATTTGCCTAAGAATTTCATGAAGACATTGATTTAATAGCTAAGTAGTACTCCATTGTTTAAAGGTACCACATTTTCTGTATCCATTCCTCTCTTGAGGGACATCCTGCCTCTTTCCAGCTTCTGTCTGTTATAAATAAACCTGCTATGAACCTAGTGGAGCATGTGTCCTTATTACATGTTGGAGCAACTTCTGGGTATAGGCCCAGGAGTGTTATATCTGGGTCCTCAGGTACTACTATGTCCAATTTTCAGAGGAACTGCCAAACTGATAAATAAATAAATGGAAATCTAACTACTGAGAAAAAGTTAGCAACTGAAATTTCATTTAGACACACTAAAAGAGGTCAATCTGTTTTCTTCAGTGGAGTCACACCAGACAGATCAAGCACTGCAGGGAAGGCCTCATGTTCAGAAGTAGGTGACATACCAAAAATGGGTTACATGTGATTTTGCATGTGTGCTTTTTTTTTAAATTACAGGTTAGTTTTCTTTGTTTTGTTTTTTTTTTTTTTTTGATGCTTTTGATTTTTTTTGGTGTGTGTGTGCATTAATTTTTTTGTTTTTTCTTTGGAGAAGGAACTTAAAAGTTGGGTGGGTAGGAACAGGAATAGAATCTGGAAGGAGTTAGAGGAGGAAAAGAATATCTTAAAAATATATTTAGATTTAAAAATGTTTTAAAGTATGAAGTATATTATGAAAATTTAAATATGTGTAGTTCAATGTATTTTAATTATAAGGCAATTAATAAAAGTGCTGTTATATCTGTGATGAGTTTTCTTACTTGAATATTTATTTTTATTTAATAACTTATTTATTAAATTTCTCTATTAAAAAAAATAAAATATATCCCTAAATTCATTGAAGTAAAAGAATTACATGAAATTCTGACAGTACAATGGTATGAATGATTGTCAAATTATATATGAAAAAAGATTGTAATTATTTATTAGTAATAGTAGATGGAAAACACCATATAGTCTTTAAGCAATCAATGAAAAAACAGGCAACAACAACAATAACAGAACATGCAAAGCCATTGAGATAAGAGATATTAGTGTCCTGTCCAGAACTGCCAGGCTAACAGAATAGGTTTGATGGGAAGAAGTGATTCCAACAATGCAGCTACAGAGACTTGATGTCACAGAGAGGAACTTGGTCTTGTAATGATATCAACAACATTTTTTTCCTCCACTGGATATTTTCTTTATTTACATTTCAAATGTCATACCCTTTCCAGGTCTCCTCTCTGGAACCCCTCTCCCATCCCTCCTCCTCCTGCATCTCCACCACCCACACACCCACTACTGCCTTTCTACCCTGGCATTCCCCTATATTAGGGCATGAAATCTCTCAGGCACAAGGGCTGTTTCTTCCACTTATGTCCAACAAGGCCATCTTCTGCCACTTATGTGGGCAGAGCCATGGGATCCTCCATGTGTACTCTTTGGTTGGTGGTCCAGTCCTGAGGAGCTCCTAGATAGCAAAACTCTTAAGTCTGTTAAATATAAAGTTTCAAATCTTAGCTAGAGTAATAAAGCAAGAAAAAGAGATACAGGGAATACAATAAGAGGGAAGAAGTCAAATAATATCTATTTGCAGGTAACATAAACTTATATCCCCCCCAAAAAAAGGAAAAAAAAAAAGAAGACAGTAAACACCTGAGAAGAAAACTCTTAAACCTAGGGAGAGAGAGATGATTCACTGGTTATGAGAATTTGCTGCTCTTGCAGAAGAATAGAGTTTGTTCCTAGAATGCATAGGATGTCTCATCATCCCCTGTATCTACCGTTCAAAGCAATCCAAAGCCCTCTTGTAGCTTTCTTGGGCATTGAATGCATGTAATATACACACATTAACACAGACAAATCACTCTTGTATGTAAAAAAAAAACAGTAAATGATGAAATATTCATTTTCTAAAACATATAAAAGTAACACACAGGTCAAACAGGATATATATATATATACACACAAACACACACACACACACACAAACATACACATACATATGTCTGTGTGTAGCAACACTTAATGTAATAAAAGAGGACATAAATTCGAAAGACATAAAATATATATGAGAGAGATTTGAGGAAGGAAAGAAAAAGGAGTAATAAATGATGTACTGATGTTGAACATCAAAACAAAAACAAATACTAAAAAGAGAATATGTTACAGCTATTAAACACATTCTGCAAATTGTCAAGATAAAATTCAACACACACACACACACACACACACACACATAAAACCAAAAAATAAAACCCCCACACAATAGTCTTCTTAGCGAATAACAAAACACATTGAAAATAAATCCTATTCACAATAGTCTTTAAAGAGTGGCAATAGGAACATTTCTGGGTTAAAAATATTGAGATGCCTGTGTGACCCCATCCTTCCACCAGGAGCCTTTCCTGTCCAAAGGAAGAACAGGGGGAAAGGAACAGGGTTTGAAAGACTGGCCTTCCTGGGACTGCCCAAGCAGGGGATCCACCATGTCTGCAGATGACAAACCCAACACTCCTGCAGTCAAGACTCACCTGCTGACAGTAAACTAGTATGATAGATCCTTGGGAGGTCAGGTCAGCAACTGATCTATACAGATATGGATGCTTGGAGCCAACCATCACACTGAGCTCAGGGAACCTGGTGGTGGAGCTGACAGAACAGGAGGAGCAGAGGGAGATTGCAACCCTGTTAGAAGAACAATATAGGCTTGCATAACTACCCAGTTCTCCCAGAGTCTAGACCATCTACTAGGGAATGAACTTGAAGGTATAGATGGCACCAGATACATGTGTAGCAGAGCATGGACTTGCCTGACAGCAATGGGAGGAGAGGACCTTGAACCTGGGGAAATTTAATGCCTCAGTGTGTGGGTATACTGCAGCAGTAGGCTGGGAAGAATGTAGGTGGGTGTAATATCACCTTCACAGACACAAAGGGGTCGGAAGTGGGTGTGGGACGGGAGATGTGGGATGGCAAGAATGTGGAGGGGTTACTGGGAAGTGGGATATCATGGGAAGGGTGTTTGGTGAAAGGGTCACCAGCAAGTGGGATATTATTATCATTATCCAAATGCTTCCTAGAGGAACTGGTATCCCAGGATTTCTGACACACAGGCTTGTGGGAGGGACAAGCCACAGGCAGAGAGAGAAAGAACAACTAACACCAGGGATAACTAGTTGGCAAGAGGCAAGTACATGAACATAAGCAACAGAACCCAAAGCTACTTGGCATATGCAAAGTATCAGAACCCATTTTTTTCCACCACAGTGATTCCAGGATACACCAACACATCATAAAAGTAAGACTCGATAATAACTTGGTCATGGAAGAAATAAAGAAATTAAAGACTTTTTAGAATTTAATGAAAATGAAAGCACAACATACCCAAATTTAGGGGACACAATGAATGCAGTGCTAAGAGGAAAACTCATAGTACCAAGTGCTTCCAAAAAGAAGCTGGAGAGCGCATACACTAGAATCTGAACAGCACACCTGAAAGCTTTAAAACAGAAAGAACCTTATACACCCAAGAGGAGTAGAAGGCAGGAAGTCATCAAACTTAGGGCTAACATCAATGAAGTTGAAACAAATAGAACTATAGAAAGAATGAACAAGACCAGGAATTGGCTCTTAGAGAAAATCAAAAAGATAGATAAACCCTTAGCCAGACTAACTAAAAGGCACAGAGACAGTATCCAAATTAACCAAATAAGAAATGAAGGAGGAGATAACAATAGAAACTGAGGAAATTCAAAATATCATCAGAACCTACAATAAAATCCTATATTCAACAAAATTAGAAAATCTGGATGAAATGGAAACTTTTCTAGACAGATTCCAGGTAACAAAGTTAAATCAGGATCATACAAATCTTCAAAATAGGCCCATAATCACTAACGAAATATCAGCAGTCATTAAAAAAAATTTTTTTTTTTGGTTTTTTTTTCCTGTTTTTTTTTTTTTGTTTAAAATTTTTTTTATTCGATATATTTTTCATTTACATTTCAAATGATTTCTCCTTTTCTAGCCCCCCTACTCCCGGAAAGTCCCGTAAGCCCCCTTCTCTCCCCCTGTCCTCCCACCCAACCCTTCCCACTTTCCCGTTCTGGTTTTGCTGAATACTGTTCACTGAGTCTTTCCAGAACAAGGGGCCACTCTTCCTTCCTTCTTGTACCTCATTTGATGTATAGATTATGTTTTTGGTATTCCAGTTTTCTAGGTTAATATCCACTTATTAGTGAGTGCATACCATGATTCACCTTTTGAGTCTAGGTTACCTCACTTAGTATGATGTTCTCTAGCTCCATCCATTTGCCTAAGAATTTCATGAATTCATTGTTTCTAATGGCTGAATAGTACTCCATTGTGTAGATATACCACATTTTTGCATCCACTCTTCTGTTGAGGGATACCTGGGTTCTTTCCAGCATCTGGCAATTATAAATAGGGCTGCTATGAACATGTATCCTTATTACATGGTGGGGAATCCTCTGGGTATATGCCCAGGAGTGGTATAGGAGGATCTTCTGGAAGTCAGGTGCCCAGTTTTCAGGGGAACCGCCAGACTGATTTCCAGAGTGGTTGTACCAATTTGAAACCCCACCTGCAGTGGAGGAGTGTTCCTCTTTCTCCATACCCTCTCCAACACCTGTTGTCTCCTGAATTTTTAATCTTAGCCATTCTGACTGGTGTAAGGTGAAATCTCAGGGTTGTTTTGATTTGCATTTCCCTAATGATTAATGAAATTGAGCATTTTTTTAAGATGCTTCTCTTCCATCCGAAGTTCTTCAGGTGAGAATTCTTTGTTTAACTGTGTACCCCATTTTTTAATAGGCTTGTTTGGTTTTCTGGACTCTACCTTCTTGAGTTCTTTATATATATTGGATATTAGGCCTCTATCTGATGTAGGATTGGTGAAGATCTTTTCCCAATTTGTTGGTTGCCGATTTGTCCTCTTGATGGTGTCCTTTGCCTTACAGAAACTCTGTAATTTTATGAGGTCCCATTTGTCAATTCTTGCTCTTAGAGCATACTCTATTGGTGTTCACTTCAGAAACTTTTTCCCTGTACCCATGTTCTCAAGGGTCTGCCCCATTTTCTTTTCTATTAGCTTTAGAGTATCTGGCTTTATGTGGAGGTCCTTGATCCATTTGGATTTGAGCTTAGTACAGGAGACAAGGATAGATCAATTCACATTCTTCTGCATGCTGACCTCCAGTTGAACCAGCACCATTTGTTGAAAAGGCTATCTGTTTTCCATTGGATGTTTTCAGCCTCTTTGTCGAGGATCAAGTGGCCATAGGTGTGTGGGTTTATTTTTGGATCTTCAATCCTGTTCCATTGATCCTCCTGCCTGTCACTGTACCAATACCATGCAGTTTTTAACACTATTGCTCTGTAGTATTGCTTGAGGTCAGGGATACTGATTCCCTCAGACTTTCCTTTGTTGCTGAGAATAGTTTTAACTATCCTGGGTTTTTTGTTATTCCAGATGAATTTGATAATTGCTCTTTCTAACTCTGTGAAGAATTGAGTTGGGATTTTGATGGGTATTGCATTGAATCTGTAGATTGCTTTTGGCAAAATGGCCATTTTACTTATATTGTTTCTACCGATCCATGAGCATGGGAGGTTTTCCCATTTTTTGAGGTCTTCTTCCATTTCCTTCTTCAGAGTCTTGAAGTTCTTGTCATACAGATCTTTCACATGTTTGGTAAGAGTCACCCCAAGATACTTTATACTGTTTGTGGCTATTGTGAAGGGGGTCATTTCCCTAATTTCTTTCTCAGCCTGCTTATCCTTTGAGTATAGGAAGGCCACTGATTTGCTTGAGTTGATTTTATAACCTGCCATTTTGCTGAAGTTTTTTTTATCAGCTGTAGGAGTTCTCTAGTGGAATTTTTTGGGTCACTTAGGTACACTATCATGTCATCTGCAAATAATGATAGGTTGACATCTTCCTTTCCAATTTGTATCACTTTGACCTCCTTATGTTGTCGAATTGCCTGAGCTAGTACCTCAAGTACAATATTGGAAAGACAAGGAGAAAGGGGGCAGCCCTGTCTAGTCCCTGATTTTAGTGGGATCGCTTCAAGTTTCTCTCCATTTAGTTTGATGCTGGCTACCGGTTTGCTGTATATTGCTTTTACTATGTTTAGATATGGGCCTTGAAGTCCTGTTCTTTCCAAGACTTTAAGCATGAAAGGATGCTGAATTTTGTCAAATGCTTTTTCAGCATCCAATGAAATTACCATGTGGTTTTTTTCTCTGAGTTTGTTTATGTAGTGGATTGCATAGATGGATTTCCGTATATTGAACCAACCCTGCATTCCCGGGACAAAGCCTACCATGGTGGATGATCGTTTGATGTGTTCTTGGATTCGGTTGGCAAGAATTTTATTGAGTATTTTTGCATCGATGTTCATAAGGGAAATTGGTCTGAAGTTCTCTTTCTTTGTTGGATCTCTGTGTGGTTTTGGTATCAGCGTAATTATGGCTTCATAGAAGGAATTGGGTAGTGTTCCTTCTGTTTCTATTTTGTGGAATAATTTGAAGAGTATTGGTGTTAACTCTTCTTTGAATGTCTGAGAGAATTCTGCACTGAAACCATCTGGTCCTGTGCTTTTCTTGGTTGGAAGACTTTCTATGATTCCTTCTATTTCTTTAGGCATTATGGGACTGTTTAGATGATCTATTTGGTCCTGATTTAATTTTGGTATTTGGTATCTGTCAAGGAAATTGTCCATTTCCTCCAGATTCTCCAGTTGTGTTGAGTACAGGCTCTTGTAGTAGGATCTGATGATTTTTTGGATTTCCTCAGTTTCCATTGTTATATCTCCCTTTTCATTTCTAAGTTTGTTAATTTGGAGACTTTGTCTGTGCCCTTTGGTCAGTCTGGCTAAGGGTTTATCTATCTGGTTGATTTTCTCAAAGAACCAGCTCCTGGTTTTGTTGATTCTTTGTATGGTTCTCTTTGTTTCTACTTGATTGATTTCAGCCCTGAGTTTGATGATTTTCTGCCCTCTATTCCTCCTGGGTGAAATAGCTTCTTTTTGTTCCAGGGCTTTCAGGTGTGTCATTAAGCTGGTAATGTATGCTCTCTCCATTTTCTTTTTGGAGGCACTCAGTGCTATGAGTTTTCCTCTTAGCACGGCTTTCATTGTGTCCCATAGATTTGGGTATGTTGTGTGTTCATTTTCAAGGTGTTCTATATAGTCTTTAATTTCTTTCTTTATTTCTTCCTTGACCAAGGTATCATTGAGTAGAATATTGTTCAATTTCCACGTGTATGTGGGATTTCTGTTGTTTTTGTTGCTATTGAAGACCACTTTTACTCCATAGTGATCTGATAGGAGGCATGGGATTAGTTCGATCTTATATTTGTTGAGGTCTGTCTTGTGACCAATTATATGGTCGATTTTGGAGAAGGTACCATGAGGTGCTGAGAAAAAGTTATATTCTTTTGCTTTAGGATAGAATTATATATATATATAAATCTAATTGGTCCAAAGCTTCAATTAGTTTCATTGTGTCCCTGTTTATTTTCTGTTTTCCTGATCCATCCATTGAGGAAAGTGCAGTGTTGAAGTCACCCACAATTATTGTGTTAGGTGCAATGTGTGCTTTGAGCTTTAATATTGTTTCTTTTACGAAAAAGGGTGGCCTGGCATTTGGAGCATAGATGTTCAGGATTGAGAGTTCTTATTGCTGTATTTTTCCTTTGACCAGCAAGAAGTGTCCCTCAGAGTCTCTTTTGATGACTTTGGGTTGAAAGTCAATTTTATCTGATATTAAAATGGCTACTCCAGCTTGTTTCCTGAGACCATTTGCTTGTAAAATTGTCTTCCAGCCTTTTACTCTAAGGTAGTGTTTGTCTTTGACCCTTAGGTGTGTTTCCTGTAAGCAGCAAAATGTAGGGTCCTGTTTACGTATCCAGTCAGTTAGTCTATGTGTTTTTATTGGGGCATTGAGTCCATTGATGTTAAGACATATTAAGGAATAGTGATTGTTACTTCCTGTCATTTTTGACGTTATTTTTTAAATTTGATTGGTTAACTTCTTTTGGGTTTGATGAAAGGTTACTATCTTGCTTTTTCCAGGGTGACGTTTCCCTCCTTGTATTGGTGTTTTCCTCCTATTATCCTTTGTAGGGCTGGGTTTGTGGATAGATATTGGGTAAACTTGGTTTTGTCATGGAATATCTTAGTTTCTCCATCTAAGGTGATTGAGAGTTTTGCTGGATATAGTAGTTTTGGTTGGCATTTGTGTTCTCTTAGTGTCTGAATGCGATCAGCCCAGGATCTTCTACCCTTCATAGTCTCAGGTGAAAAGTCTGCTGTGATTGTGATAGGTCTTCCTTTATATGTTACTTGGCCTTTTTCTCTTACTGCCTTTAATATTCTTTCTTTGTTTAGTACATTTGGTGTTTTAATTATTATGTGACGGGAAGTATTTCTGTTCTGGTCCAGTCTGTTTGGAGTTCTGTAGGCTTCTTGTATATTCATGGGCATCTCTCTCTTAGGGTTAGGGAAGTTTTCTTCCATAATTATATTGAAGATATTTGCTGGCCCTTTAAGTTGTAAATCTTCACTCTCATCTATGCCTATAATCCTTAGGTTTGGTCTTCTCATTGTGTCCTGGATTTCCTGGATATTTTGGGTTACAAGCTTTTTGCTTTGAGTCCATGGTTTCTATGGTATCTTCAGCATCTGAGATTCTTTCTTCTATCCCTTGTATTCTGTTGTTGATATTTGCATCTATGTCCACTGATTTCTTCCCAAGGCTTTCTATCTCCAAAGTTGTCTCCCTTTGAGTTTTCTTAGTTGTTTCTACTTCTGATTTTAGATCCTGGATGGTTTTGCTTAGCTCCTTCACTTGCTTGTTTGTGCTTTTCTGTAATTCTTTAAGAGATTTTTGTGTTTCCTCTTTCATGACCTCAGCCTGTTGACCAAAGTTCTCCTGTGTTTCTTTAAGTGTGTTTTGTGTTTCCTCATTATGGGCTTTTGTACTCTCCTGGATTTCTTTCAATGATTTTTGTGTTTCCCTTGCAAGGGCTTCTAACTTTTGATCCATTTTCTTCTGAATTTCTTTAAGTATGCCCTTCATGTGTTCCTGTACCAGCATCATGACCACTGATTTTAAATCCAAATCTTGTTTTACTGGTGTGATGGGGTATCCAGGACATGCTGGTAAAGGAGAATTGGGTTCAGATGTTGCCATATTGCCTTGATTTCTGTTAGTGACATTCATGTGTTTGCCTTTTGCCATCTAGTTCTCACTGGTGTTAGTTTGTCTTGTCAATGCTGGATTCACCAGTGC